>NW_024581137.1:11296703-11304860 GCF_017639235.1 Corvus kubaryi
CAAAAAAAAAAAAAAAAAAAAAAAAAAAAAAAAGCAGACGGAGCTCCAGAATCAGCATAATTTGGTATCTCTCAGTAGTAACTGATAATCTAAATCTTCTTCACTGCCAGAATCTTACAGGTTACTTTTGTCAGACAAGAAATTAATAATGCCCTGAGATCCCTCTCTTTCATATGCAAAAGAAATAAGCTATACACATGCAGTGTGGCATCTGCACACATATCACCATGAATTTTCAATCACTCGTTCAATATCGCAGTGTATACCACTGACCCTCAAGCCACAGGGGTGATTGACTGAGGTAATTTCCAACCTATGCATCCAGACCCTTCTGTTCCTCCAACATGGACATAGGGGCAGCAATTCAGAGGGATCTAAATTTCAGACAATCATTAAACCAACAAGGAGCTATTCAGTGGGGAAAGGCAGAAGGCTGGACGGAAGTTCCCTCTGGGCTGGATTTAGCCTACAAAACATAGTCTGGATGATGCCAGAATGGAAGGGTAAATTTCATAAGGAATGAAAGGGATAAAATAAGCTTTCATGGAATGAATAGGTAAGTAGCTCTCCAGACATATGAACTCTTAGTAGCCAAAGACTGAAAAATTGTAATAACTACAGTGTGAGCACTGTACAAGAAGAAAATGCCTGCCAAGTTCATGTTCTGATGCCAGAAATTTTTAAAATCATGAAAATACATAAACAAAAATCTGTAAAAGCAAAATTATGGTCATTGCTAAGTTATGGGAACAACTCTATTGACTGTAGGAACGTTGCTATAAAATTCACAGAGTAAAAACAAGAATTGCAAACATTACCTTACCTTTTTGACTTTTTGTGATACAGGGGAAACATCCTTTAATAATCGAGTGGGACACAAAGCCAAATGTGTGCACATAACCCTCAAAACAGTGATTAAACTGATTCTCAAACAAGTGTTTGCCAAGGATCTTTATTTATAAAAGATGAAATAAAAAGCACGAGTTCAGATGAAAATAAGTGATTCCTCCTTTCTTACTACCACCTGTTATAAGTTAGGCTTTGGAAAAGGACCTTTAGGCTGCTGTTGGAAACCCCCAATTTACTCTTGGGTATGAAAGTATAAGAAGTACCAGCTCCAAAAATTAATACACTACTTAAAACAAAGACTGTCTCACATGCTGAACTGCCCGTGCTTTCACACGTGGGAATAAACTCTTGGCAGAAAATCCTGTCCTTGGCCCATGAGGCAAGGGAGAGTGACTATGACACAGGCAAAAAAGCATCCTCTGGAGCCTCGGGACGACACCAAATTTCCCTGCGGAATCTAAGATCTCTAGTCAACATACATACATCTCCCCTGGGGCCAGGAAAGTGAGGCAGTAAACAAAAACAACTGAAAGAAACAGGGTTGCTTGGCAGAGGTGAGGAGAACCTTCACTGGCCACTGGTACCTTCATGTTATGCAATGCCATGCTGGGCATAATGCTCCTTATTCTAGAAGAGCCAAAATATTGCACAAAGTGGCCCTGTTTTACCCAGACATCATCCCCTCCCCAGCACGTCAGACACTATACCATGCCTTGAAAACGCTTTGGAGGAGAAAATAATTTCCCCTTTGAGTAAAGAAGAGCAACATGTAAAAATACTTCACGAGAGAGAACTCGTCAAGTTGCTGAGCATGAGATTCCTTGCAAATCTACAGGTAAAGCTGAGATGAAACCCGTCTGAAGACAGGGATGAAGTTGACCAAGATGAGGTTCAGGAGTTGTATTGTTGCTGCTGCAGCTACACAGATTCACAGCTGGATGGCCTCAAGTCTGAATGGCTCAGTATTATTTATTATGCCGTATCAAGGTTAGCCACCAGTTAGCTCAAAGCAAATTGCAGAGGATAGAAGGATACGTGAACCACACCTTTCAATTTTGCATCAACTAATGACTTGGCATGCCAATAAAGGCGCAGTAAGGCACCATTTGACTGACCTCACTCGTCTAGGAAAATGTCATCCAGTTGAAAACTTGACCCATGCAGTTAATAAATGGATAAGCCTGTTGATATGCAAAACAAATCAGGTCTCTATCTGGAAAACAAAACATTTTTTTACCTCACAGAAGCCCTATATTAGAAAATTCTGATTTATCCTTCTGAGGAGATACTTTTTCAGAATGGCCTTTGGTCCTGTGAGAATAGGTGTGATGTTGTCAGTTGTGACATCCGAATTGCATCAGGTCTCAAGCCGAATGGAGCCCAAATTAAGATCATGAATATAAAGATGTCTTTCACTGTGTTTGTTTAGCTGCGCAGTCACGTCACCATCAGCTGTCCGTGACCACAGAACACTGAATCTCTCTCTATTCATGTCCACTTTAAATCTCTACCAAAAAAACCCAATAAAACCAAAAAAAACCAAAAAACCAAAAAAACCCTGAGTAGAATTTGCAGTGATTTATCTTTTGAAAATACTGGTCCCCTGCTCTAAGTTACAGGGATGTAGGCCTATTATATTTTCAGTGCAGTCCTGGTTTTGCTTTACGTTTTTCGCCATAACATCCAACAGTACAAAATGAGCCATATGTTTCAATGCAAACACGTATTATTTCAAAAAATTCAAACAGACAAGGAAGAGATAATAAGAGGGAAGAAAGAAGTATTTCCCTAAATTTAGAGGGTTCAGATGGATAAGAGGCTTAAGCCAATATCCACGAGTATCAAGTACAATATGGTGTTAGTGACTACCATTTAACAATGTTTTTTAGAAAAACAAAACTTCTTAATGAAAACCTCTCTTTTTAAAGAACAGCCAGTAAAAAATATCTATAACTCATGTGGTAGTAATGACCCCAGTGAGTGTCTGACAGTGGTTTTTAAGTACACCAACCAGCACTCCAGAAAATTATCAATTTGGGGTCACTGGACACTGTTTATCTACATTTTCTCTCCAGCTTTAAAAGGTTTTGTGGATTCTGCTATTTTGAATTTAAGAGCCAGTTTATTTTTTTCAGTTTGGATGTATGCTGTGTTTTGGTATTGTATGAAATGGCTCCAGAGTACTTAGCATAAACAATGGTTTCAAGAACACTACACTAAACAGAACAGCCACCTCAAAGCAATGGATTTACTTTATTCATACCCAGGTGTTATTTTTCTTTTTTTTTTTTCACAACTAACAAATATGCTGTTGTTCAAGGAAGCATAGGACACAAGACAGGGAAAGCTTTGCTAAGCCAACAGTTCCCAACTTCCTCTGATAGAGTCCACTTGCTTGTTACTGCTGCAGTTCGATGGCTGAAGAATTCCAGCTGCCTCCCCTGAGCAGTGTTTTAATCTCTTCCCAACCAGCCCACCTGTAACAACAATAGCAATTAACTCCAGTGCTTTCTTGAACTGTATAGCCTGGCCGACTTCCAACAAGATCAAGAACTTGGAAAGGGAAATGATTGCTGCTGCCTGTGGGCAGAAACAAACAGAATGAACAGTTGGTGTGAGACAAGATGCTCCTCCACACAGCCCTCTTGGACCACAGTTCCCTCTTTGTACAGTGCTCTTCTCCAAGGAACCAGCTGCCTTGGCAGGGAGCATCACTGGGGACTTAGTAAACTGACTTGTAAATGGGCTTATGATGGAAATGCATCAGAAATCGAGGCTTGTACAGCCAACCCTCCACACCCCATCACACGACTCACTAGAACAACTGAGGCTTGCTTCAGGCTATTGCCTGGCCTCTGCCTGCCAGCGTGCATCCAGCACAGCAGCTTTCCAAAGCCACCTTTCCAAACTCAGTCATTATCAGCAGCAGACACCTGAAACATCTATAGGAGGAAAGTAAACGCAGGAGGTCTAAGTACCTTCCCTCAGTTCTTGTTCTGCGAAGTGAGTTACATACACAGCAGCTTATGAAGAATTTTAGATCCCAAGAACTCATGTTACATTTAAAGAAACTGCTGAAAATTCATTTCTGTTTCACTGCAAATTAAGGGTCTTACAAGTCTGCACACCCTACATAATCTTAAAAAATGGGGCTTGGGTTCCTGAGCAACTTGGCCAATTCTGAAAATTTTACCCGTGACAGTCTTTTATTCCCCAAAACATTAAACTCCAGAAACCACTCCCAAAACCAAGTCTGGGAAACAAATTTGCAGTTGCTCAGGGTAGCTCAATACTTAGGCTATTGAGTCACCACAATGACCACAGAACGGATGGATTATATGATTTTAATAGGTCAGACACCGCTGTTTTTTCCTTTACAATCACACATCCTAAAACAACTAAAAAGTAGTTGAGAGAAGTCAGACACGTGTGCCCACACTCTGTTTATTTTGAAAAGTCATCACCTCTTCTCCAGATGAATGCTGTTATATCTGCACCTGACCTTATGCTGCTTCTCTTCAGTCAAGGACAGGGATTGACACACACAGGCAAAGAGCTTGCCAGAATAAGAGACTTACTTCTCTAAACATAGCTTTGTCACTCCTCTATCACACCAGCAGTTTGTGTTGCCCAGTGAGGAGTTCATCCTCCCCTTAACTGTCTCTATCTTTTGCAAATATGATTGAACTAAAGGAATTTAACAACATGCAGTTCTGTTTTTAAATTAACACTGATAGGATACCTCCTGATTGTTTTTCTGCTGTGCAGTTACAATTTTTAAGACACTAACCCTAACAATTTCAAATACACAAGCATCCTAATGTGCTGAGTACTGTACAATAGGCCAAGGAGGTTACTGTTGAAATACATGCATAGAAAAAAAAAGGCATTTTCTTCCTTCTACTTTCTTGACCACATGGAAATTTTTTTTCTTCCCACCATCACATTTCTCATAGGACAATCTGTTACTGGGCTTTCCCTGAAAATCATTCTGCGGAAAAGAGTAAGGAAGGTAAGTCTGAAACTCTGTCAACACAGCATGTGGCAAGTAATACTCCAGCTCTCAAACATCACCTGCATTATTTCTGCTCTGCTCCTCACTTCATGCTTTTCTTTCTTCATAACTGAGCACTAACACCTGTTCAGTGGCTTCAGCAGTGCCAAACAGCACACCCCTTGCTCTGTTTCTCCAACAAAATGAGAGGTGATGGGTGACATGAAGTTCTGGTCACATTGCACTCAGTAGGATTTTTTGTTTGGACCTTTCTGTGCCAGGATTTCTCACCAGTTTGCAGTGATGCCATATTCAAATCTACACCATTGGAAGTTACCTTAAAAAGAAACTCCTGCCCCAGCTGCAAACCTTGCTGGTGACTGCCACCCATTTTGTGAAGTGTCCCGAGACAGAGGCCAACAGAGGCCTGAACGAAAGTGAGGAAGGTTTAACATCCAGAGAGCACAAAAGGAGGAAACTTCATGTAGGAGGCAACCAAGGATTAAAAAACACATTCTGTGTTTAACAGCATGAACACAGCTTTGCCTCAAGAGCTCTAGAGAGCTGTTTTAAGTGCTCCCATTTCACATTGTATCTGGAATGACCTATTCCAAATGGGAAATGGTCAATATACTCAATGTTTGTTTTCTTTTCTCTTCTTCTGGTATCAGTATGAGCTGAGCACTACACAAACCTTAAGACTGTCCCTGCCCACCTTGTCTATCCCCAAAAATTTGATCCTGAAGGGGAAAGAAGCAGCAGGGCAAGGCATGCTGAAGGAAACAAAAGAAGCAGAGTGTACCTAAGGCTGGGTCTGTAAAAGAAGTGAAAAAGAAAGCGCAGTAATGAATCCAACTGGAATAGGTTCTCCTCCAAAAATCTTAGCTTAGGATCACTGTTGGTAGTTTTTACAACTCTGAGCCAGAGTGCGGGAGCCAACTGTGTGTCCTAGAGAAACACCCACCCAACAAGCTGGCTGAAACAACAGCTATGACTTCTCTAATGAACTGGCTCTGTTGGTTGTCTGGCAAACGAGGTGTGTGCCCAGGTGGCAGGTGACACAGTTCAGCTGGACAATGAGGAGCGGGCAGTCTTTACCAACATGGTCACTGTATCTCAGGTAATCTCGAAACATCTGGTGGGCAAAGAAGTGATGTTAACAAAGCAGCAATTGGGTGTTTACCCTATGGCTACTTTTCTGGAGCTGAAGTAGGTATGTTTTACTGGATTGATGTAGGTATGAAAATGCCACATAGCAAATTACATGAATTTGAAACATATATCTACAATAAAACCTGAAAGTTTCATGTTTTCCTGCGGTTATGAGCCTGCAAGCCATTCCACACAGGCAAATCTTTGTGTCCTTGATTAACCTCAGCCAATAACTCCAACAGGGCTGTCTCTGATTAAGGTCCACATTTGTAAGCTTCAGAAAATGCTTTGTAGAAAAATGTGGTTGTTGGCCAACCCAGATTGCTGCACATAAGTAACATCTGATAGGAGCAAAATGTGAGAATTTAGACTGAAATTTCCTTAGAGACCAGGGCAGCACTATTTTCTTGTTGATTTTGTACTTGCTGCCTCGGTGTAATTACCCCTTTCTTGTCAACATCAAAGCAGGGTGGGGAAGAGGTTATTTTTCAAAAGACAGGATAAATCCCTTTGCCTCCAACTTCTGAAGGCTTCAGTTTACAACTCACTGTGTCCACAGTGAAATGAAGTTGTGATCACAATTCTAGACCTGATCCAACACATACTGAAACCAATGGGAGACTTTCTGTTGACTCGAATGGAAGCTGGGTCATGCCCTGAACAGACACTACTGCACATAAAACAAAACCCCTCTCCAATTTTGGATGGCAGAAAACATGGACAGCCTGGAAACAATAAAGACCCCTAAGGTGAGAAATTGTCTACAACAAAAACCTAATACAGGAAAAATCAACAAGTGCACCTGCCTGCACTCTGCCTCTTTCTAGCCCTATCAACCCAGATGAAACTGCATCCAAAGCAGGTAGTTATCAAAAATGTAAAAAGATAAGATCTTGGTAAAAGACAAAATCTGTACCAGAGTCTAAAATGTAAAATAATTATTCAATCTTAAAATAAACTTTTCAAATAAAATGAACATAAGCTTCAAGAAATGAATGTAGTACAACTTAGAAGCTAGAAAAGACTTGCATCACGCTTTGTAACACAGTTTTTATGCTTGTCAAACATGAAAGTCAACCTAGGACTTGCAAAACAAGGGAAGCATGAGCACCCCGTGGCCAGTGTCAGACTCTTATGCTCTATGTCAGCAGACCACCAGCAAACACCTGTATGTTGTTTCAACATTCTTCATATGGCTCCTAGGCAAAAAGAGTAATGAAAAAAGCTTACAATGAGGGAAAGCTAAGCCTGAAAATGAAACACACAAAACAGTTCTAAGAGTGTCAGGCGATTTGGAGAGAAAGGATCGCAGAAGAGCATATGCTTTGGAAAGATTAAAACAATTACTATGTGATGTTGGTATGGAATTGATTGTCAGGAAAAAGAAGACAGGAGCAAAAAGGAATATTGATCTTGCAACATCAGAGACCACTTAGTTTGGATGATACAGCATTTGTAGGCTGGTCTTTACCTTGTCTCCACACATCCCCAGACTGATACACTGTTACTTGAACAATTTGTAGGTGGGAGAGGCGGAGGCATGGGCAGACTGGCTACCCTCACACTGGCAGGTATGTTTTGACATGCTGTCTGAAAGTGACTGACACTTGGTGGCCAGAAATGTCTCACTCAGGAAGGCCTCTCTAGGCCAATCATTTCTTCCACCCAACCTGAGCTTGGCAAGCTGAGGAGAAAAAAGAGGCTCTTCTTCAGTCAGCTTTTTTTTACACTTGTTTTTCAGCAAATCAAGGAACACACAATGACACAGGGATTTTTTGGGATTACTTATGGGTTTAACAGATACATCCTGTATAAATGAAGAACAGGGACGTCCTGCAGGGCTGTACAACGGCAATGAATACACTGTACCACAGGTAATGGATGCATCCTGACACCCTGGCACTGACTTAGGACCAAGCACTGACAAGGACCCGGAGAACTTGTAAAACGTAACACAAACTTGTTAGCAAATTACTGAGCTAGAACCTCATCCCTTACCCCATAACGTTATTCACGTTTGAGTATAACCTCTTCATTATATCTCATGATACCCATTATTCTGCACATTTTGGGCTGTATTTTTGCATTCGCTTCCAATTCCGTTCAAAAAGCAAAAGAACTGGGGGGGGACACACCTGAGACCCCTCAAAACCGCCCGAGGA
>NW_024581137.1:11304960-11305469 GCF_017639235.1 Corvus kubaryi
ATCACTGAAGATATCTGTTGATCATAAATCTTTCGATATATATACACATATATCTACACGGAGGATGGATCCAAGCCATGCTGGGGACAGGCTTCCCAGCGCCACTTGTTCCCAGTACGCCGGTGCCTCGCCTCCGCACTCCCCGCGCTCCCCCGGCTCACGCAGGGGAGGTGCCGCCGGCAGCGCAGGGCCCGAGGGAGACCCCCTCCGCCCGGCTTCGCATCACCCCACACCCCCGGGAGGCGCCTCCGGGCTCTGTGCCGACCCTCACCGCCCCGCCCGGCCCGGCCGCCACCTACTTCTTGCAGGGGATGAGCGCCTTCCTCTCCTCCAGGATGCGGAGGCGCTGGTTGGGGCCGTCGTAGGAGACGGCGGCCCGCGTGTTGCGGCCCGAGCCGTGCTCGTAGAACACGGTGCGCCCTTCCCACTGCCGCGGCGCCTGGCACGGCTCGGCCCCCGCCGCCGCCGCCGCGCCACCGCGCAGCAGGAGGACGCCCAGCAGTAAGAGC
>NW_024581137.1:11305869-11351492 GCF_017639235.1 Corvus kubaryi
TGCGTGCGGGGGCGGCCCGCCTCCAAACCCGCACGCATCACCTCGGCGGCGAGACGCGGCTGCCGCGACAGCGCCCGGCCACCAGCGCGGCGCGAGGCAGCGCGGCGACAGGCGACGAGGACTCTCGCCCTCCCCGCAGCCGGGAGAGTCGGGGCGCCCTGGCCGTGCCCACTGCTCCGTGGGGGTGCCCAGAGGGGCAGCTGCGAGGTCCAAGCCTTGGGCACTCTGCGTGAGCTTAGGGAGCGAGGGGAAACGCGAACAAGAGGGACCTGCTGGGACAAACTGCTTTAATGTTGCCCTCGAGGGGGGAATTTTAGTGCCTCCCCACGGACAGACTGTGTCACCAAGCATTCCTTCACCACATGCATTCCTTCATCTCCCACTGCCCTCTTAGGTTTATCAGCTGTTTCCTGCCCGCGCTGGGTGCGCTTTCCTCACCCACTAAGGGAGGGCGAGGCCTGTGCCCCACAGATGCTCCGTCTCTGCAGCTCTGCTGCATCTTCGGGGGGTAACACTGGTACCTGGCCGGGGCAAGCCCGGGAGCTGCTACCTCTGAGCCGCGCTGGGTCTCTCTCGGGTCACTGGGATGACCTGGCATTGAGTTAATCTTAACTCAGCGGGTCCCCCAAAAACTGGGGAGAGGCATTTCCCACAGTGAAGAAAGGGCCTGGAGGTCCTTCCGTGCATGGGGGAACAGAGGTGGGGTGTGAGGGAGCCCTTTGTCCCCGCGTGGGCACGCCACTCCGCTGCACCAGGGGCGCGTGGCCGTGGAGCACCAAGGAAAGAAAAAGTAAAAACAGCTTGGTAAAAGACTGAAACCCCTTCTTCCACTCGTGTGCAGAAGCGATTGGTGGGGGACAGAGGCGGGTGGAGCGGAGCGGCGGGCTGCCTGCCCGCTCAGCAGCCCCACACCGGCCCCGCGCTGCCCCGGCCCCGCTGCCGTCTCTGCTCGGCCGCCGCCTCTTCCCTCGTCCCGAGCAAACCGGGCCACAAGCCACTACCCCGTCTGTCCGCCCGTCCGCTTCACGCCTTTCCCCATCCGTGCCGAGCTCATGGAGGGAATTCTGCAACCCCCTGGAGGTGTCGGGAACAGCCACCGGAGTTCCCTCAAAGCCGCAAAAAGTTTCTTCTCCCTTGAGAAAACGTGGCGTATAAAGTTCAGCCCCTCAAGAAGGAGTCGTGGTCCCTCTCCCCGCGCCGGAGCGCAGAGCCCCGCGGCAGAACCGTGTGGTTTGGGTTTCCTTTCCCCCCGCTCCCCCTTCCACCTGAAGGAATTTATGACACAGATAAAAACTGAAACGGAGCTGGAGCGGCGGCCGAGAGACGCAGTGATGTCGCCGGGGGATTAAACGGGGTGGAGGTGATGTCACCGTGCCTGCACAGCAAAACGCACACATAACGCGCACACCTCCCACCCCCCCGGAGGAGCTGGGCTGCCAAGGGAGCGCGATCGGCCCCACGTCACTCGTGCCACTGGTATAAATGCGGTCCCGCGATGTCCATGGCTGTCGGCGCGGCGGCTCCCGCGACTTGACTGCAGCAGGTCTCCGGGAGGCAGCGCCGCTCCGCGCCCTTCGGCCGCCGGGACCCGCGGGGCGGCGGTGGGCGGCGGCGGACAAGGAGGAGAAGGAGGAGGAAGAGGATGCTGCGCGCCTTGGTGGCGGTGTCCCTGTGGCTGCGGGTGAGCCCGCGGGCGCAGGGCGCGCCGTGCGAGGCGGTGCGCATCCCCATGTGCCGCTCCATGCCCTGGAACATCACCCGCATGCCCAACCACCTCCACCACAGCACCCAGGAAAACGCCGTCCTCGCTATCGAACAGTACGAGGAGCTGGTGGCCACCGGCTGCAGCTCGGTCCTGCCCTTCTTCCTCTGCGCCATGTACGCCCCCATCTGCACTCTGGAGTTCCTCTACGACCCCATCAAGCCGTGCCGCTCCGTCTGCCAGCGCGCCCGCGACGGCTGCGAGCCCATCATGCGCCGCTACAACCACAGCTGGCCCGAGAGCCTGGCTTGCGACGACCTCCCCGTCTACGACCGCGGCGTCTGCATCTCCCCAGAGGCCATCGTCACCGACGTGCCGGAGGGTGAGAACCCTGGGGGAGCGGGCGGTGGGAGGGAGGACTCCCTCCACCCCCGCGGGACGCCCCGGGGTGGGACGGGGGGGCTGCGGGACCCCCGCGCTCCAGTCCTGGAGCGTCAACCGACAATTTTCACTCCCTGACGCACCTCTGTTTGCAGATGTGAAGTGGACGGACTTCACACAGGGCTTTATGGTGCCGGACAGACCCCTGGAGCCTGACTGCAGGAGCCGCGGCCAGGGTGAGCCTTGGACGACCCCCCGCCTCCACCTCCCTGGAGACAGGGTCCCTCTGACACCCCTCAACCTTTCTCCCTTCTCTTCCTTTGAAGAGCGGTGCAGGTGCAAAAAGACAAAGCCTACGCTGTCAACCTACTTGGCCAAGAACTACAGCTACAGTAAGTGCAGGGGGGAAAATGCTTCACTTTGCCTGTACCACACCCTCCTTGTGTCCCTGCAAGTTGGGCAGCTCTTTGTGGGCGCCACCACACCAGGCCCCATCCAGCAAGTGTGGCAGAAAGAAGACTGCTCCAGCAGAGCCTTTCCAAGTGGGGGTTTGCCTGGGGATACCTAGCTGTCCTCTTCCAAAATTAAGCTGTAGCACACATCATGTGCAGGCAGTAGTAGTAATTGCACGGATGATGGTGTGTTCCTGACAAAAGCAGTGAAGTGTCAGTAATGTGCACCGAAATCAACAGGTTGCTCTGCAAAAAGGGTGGTTGCTGCTGCAAAGGTCACTCTAGTAAAGGCAATTATGTTTAACATGAGCATGACCACTTGACCAGCTCCTGTTTTCATCCAGCAGGTAGAATAAACAGGGATTTTCTACCCAAATAAAACTTGTAAATGTGAACCAGCTGCAGCAAAGTAAAAAGTTTTTAGAAATTCATATATGCTTTTACATTACTAGGCAGTGTTCTGTCTGGTGCGGAATTGTCAGAGATTAATGGAATTCAGTGACAATTTGCGCCATCCAGCCAAGGGGGTGGCCAATAGTTTTATTTTATGTTGCAGAACATATTGGCAATAAAAATATTCTTCCTTTTTGGCTTCCCTCTGCCTCAGTTTTCTGATGGTGTGAGTCAGGAAGAACTCTAATTAAGATTAGATTAATGCCAGATTAAATGCCTCTGATGTCAATAGATACCCCTATTAACTATGGATTTAATATGCAGTATTGTTGCATTTTGTCCTTTACTGGCATTTTCCCAGATGGCAGGTTTTTTTCAAGTAATTTGTCCAGTTGACCTGCAGTACTGTTATTATATCATTCAATCCCTATTTGTTTGATATCAAATGAAAGTACGTTTGTAGTTATTTGCTTTTTTGTTAGCATGTTTGGTGGGAATAATCAAGCTGAACATCTAGCTTAGGTAATTGTATAATTATTTGTTCATGATAGCATTTTTGTGCATTTACATGACCTATTCTTTTTATATAATTCCTTGATCTGTCTCAGTACAACATAGAGATACATTTAGGTGGAACAATGAGCTTCCACAGTTGTCTGAAACATATGAAAAAGTAGTGATATCAAATGTTCCAAAATGAAATACAGGTGTTAGTCATGTAAATTCTGATTCCAGTGATTTCAGTGGGAGTGTTCCTTGAGTAAAACCTCTATGTTTGGGTCCAAAACTCAAGATTTTGGTTTTGAGATGTAAATTTTTATTCAGCACCCTCTGAGATGAATAGACCTGTTTATATGGAAAATGAATTGAGGAGTGAGATTTAATGAGTTAAAAATCAATTTTTTTCTGAAAACCTTTAAAATAAGACATACAGCCAAATTGTACTTCTAGCTATCAGCACCAATCAGACTTGGAAATGGATTGTGAGTCTCCAAAACTGAAATTCCTCTTGTGTTTTGTGTCTGTTATACATGTCCTGATAAAGGTAGCACATAAGCCCCAGACTGCATTAAAAGTGCTGGTCTCCTGTTTTCTACATGTGAAGTTTATTCCAAATGTTACGAGGTTCACTTGAAGGCTTTTGACCTGGTGGCTGGCAGGGGCAGGCTGATCATTCTGTGGTCTGTACACTTCTCATGCTTCTTTCACTGAAGAATTTTTGGACAGTAGAACCCTTTCTATTTTGACATTTCGTAGAGACAAAATCCTTTATGTAAAAATCATACTTAATTAATCAGATTTGGTATTTCTCACAAGAGAGAAGGGATGAAATGCTGCAGTGGTAGGTAATACCAGGGTTTGCTGGTACAAATTTAGCCAGGGATCATTTCAGAGCCATCTACAGAATTTCACCTTCTTGCCTCCATGCAGACATGCAGTTTGCCTCAATGAAAGGTAAAATACAAGTGGTTGTGTATTCAGAGTCAGAACAACCTGTTTCAGTGTCTGGTTTATATGTGGATCTCACTACTGGTAGAGAATCCAAAGGCAAAAGACGAAAAAGAGTATAGCTCAAGTAAATTATGGCAATCCTAAGATTCTTAGTTTTTTGACTATTGTTTCAAGCCTTCCCTTCTTTCTTATATTTGAGAGAAGGCTGTATTTCTTGGTTGCAATCTACAGGAAATTATTTTATTATTGTAAAGACTGAATTCATGACAATTGTCTGTGAGGTAAATTATCCATTACTTAATCAGAAATAGCCAGATGTGGCTGGAGAATGGCTCAGATTTACTCAAAGAATTGTTCAAGTCTGAGTTGAAGGAGCTGTTTGTGTGTGTGATTCCAGGCAAGATTGGTTGGCCTGATCTGGCAAAGATTTAAGCACATGTTTAATTTCACAGTTGTCAACAGTCCTACTGAAAACCAAAGCAAGATCAGGCCTCTGTTATTCTAAGCCACTGTTTGTGCCCACACAGGCAGAAGTAGTTCTAGTTTCACAACCAAAACAACAGCTTCCAATTTAATATATTTGACTTAATTTTGAGGTGTGTTTAAATTTCTAAGAATGTTTATTGTTCTCCTCTTTTTTTCTATTTGCAGTCATTCACGCTAAAGTAAAAAGCATAGAAAGAGGGAACTGCAATGAGATAACGACTGTGGTTGAAGTCAAAGACATACTCAAGTCTTCAACACCAATTCCTCTGTCCCAAGTGCCTCTTCTTACAAATTCCTCCTGCCAGTGCCCGCCTCTTCAACCAAAGCAGGATGTTCTCATCATGTGCTATGAGTGGCGCTCAAGGTGAGCCCTGACGATGTGGTGCAGAAAAGTGTTAGAGCTGGCTGTGATAGATGGGAAGGATGACCAGGAAAGCTCTCTTTCTCATCATAGGCTTCTTTTGCTGATAGTTTTTCTTAGGATAACTCATACATACACACATGTTTCAATTACCTTCACAACTGACTTTCTCCATCAGCCTCAGCTCTGTGCCATGATCTGGTGTGTACAAAACTTGGCTCACACAAAGAGCATAAAATCTGGTGGCATTAGGTGCTGACAGCATATTGATAAGGTGTCATGCAGCAGTTCAAGCACCTCCAGCTTGGGAGTGGCTTTTTTTAGGACCACTTCCCATAGGGATGAGTGCTTTGTGTGCAGCAAGTCCAGTGGTGGCTGTGGATGATGGTCTGTGTTGGCAGGACCACGTGGAAGGCATCGTTCTGTCTCACCAAGGGAGTGGGCAGGAGATGATACACATCTTCTGTCAGCAGAGCTGCTGGAGTCAGAGCTAGGCCTTCTCCACTGGCCTATCCATACTTTGGACCAGTGCCGTCAGCGAGATGTTTCTGATCCCACAGCCGTACCGGGACCAGCCAAAGCTGCAGCCGTTGGAGCTCCAGCTCCCGGATGGCAGATGAAAAGTAAATACTCTCAGAGCAGCTTGCCAGTCCTGCTGTATGATTAAATGAAAAAACAAAACAAAACTAACTTTACCCGACTGTTCATCTGGCAGTCAGCCTAGCCCCAGGCATGGAAGGAAATCTAGCATGCTGGTCTGGAGGGGAAGGAGTGATGAATCACAGCTCCCTTTTCTCCCTGGTTCCTTGAAGCAGAAGGGGACATCCCATCCCCATCAGCACCCCAAATGCACCAGTAGATGCCAGCAGGACAGGTTGTGGTGATGCCTTTTCCTGGTCTTAAAATCAAGAGTCAAACACAGTTAGAAGGGAAAAAGGGATTTTACCTTTGTATTTATTGTAAGGATCCTTAGGTGCACCACGTCCAGGTGGAATGCACTTCAATGCACACCGCAATGCACACCCCACAAAAGATCTGGTATCACATTGTAGGTCTTACTAATTAGAATATCTATCAAAGATTCCCCAGTGAGAGACTCGAGTGAGCCCCCTTCCCTGAGGAACTTTCCCCTGGATGGTTCTATCTGAGTTTACAAAATGTGTTCAGGAGAGGACCTTGGTGTCTGGGGCTTTCTGATCCCTAACTACGAAGCTTCTAAAATGTTTAGTCTTCTAGCTTGATAAACAAGTCCAAGAATGTAGGCTAAAAAACACTAAGAATACAGAAGTTATAAAAAGGTATATAAGAAAAGGCAAAAAATCATCACGGCATCAGTGGTGTTTTAGGTACTGTGTAGGCCTGTATTTTGTGGGTTGGAGGCAAGGCTGTCTGTAAAATGTGCAGGCTGGTTTTACATGTGGTGAAGTTGCTGTTAATTGGTCACTCACACTTGTAAGGACTACAGAACATCCATGTGTGGGATGTAATGGGCCATATCCATATTTGTAATGAGTTTTGTGTTGATATTTTAAAAGCATTTTGTAGGTGTTTCTAAAATTTGCCATCTGATATCTTATTGCTTTAACTTATTTTTTTGGCGAGCTAGCAAGCACAGTGTTTTATTACTGCCCAGCACGTTGCCCCTCCAGGTCTGGAAGTATTTCACAAGTATTAATGTAGAGCACTCTATTTATGTTAGTCGTTTTAGGGATACAAGCTCTGACTCATGTAGAAGGACCATGACCAAAATTGCAATGGAGGAGCTCTGGGTTGCAGGGCTTTGTTGGAGAGGATTCTCTGGAGGCTGTTAGGAAAGGGAGATTTTATAAGTCAAAGATCACAATCTGCATCTCCGTTATTATGGAAGAACACACGATTCACTAAATATCTTGTGATGGTTTTTAAAGGTCATTGAGGTTTTTAATTTCATATAGTGTACTAAAATGGATTTGAAAAAGAAACATAAACTATTATATGTGCTTCCTGTTGAACTCAGTGGCATGCAAACAGAAGGTTTTGAGTTACAGCAGTTTTTTAAAATGACAGAGGCAAAATGGGTAGAAGCTGTACCTCCTCTACAGCCAATGGCAAAATACCTATTGCCTGTTGTTAGGGTTAGAGCCTCACTGTATAATTTGACCTGAACCAAAGCTGTGCCAGATGATCCCCATGCTGTGGTTTCATTCATGGCAATGTGGCCTTGGCATCAGCCCTGTACATTTGTTCTCTAATCTCTCCTTGGAAAGAAAAGGAAATGTACAGCATATTGGTCCTGATTCTCCAGGGTTTGCACTCACGTTAGACCTTTTCTGTTTGGTCAAACTGGATGCACAGTGGCTAATGACTACGAGAGGCAGGATTTTGTGCTGTGTTTGAGCTGCTAAGAGCAGCAATGCTATTCATAGAAGGCGGAGATCAGGCCCAGCTACCCTGTTCAGCCTTCACCAGCCAGAACAGTGCTGTGTGATGTTGTGTGCATTTATAATGATATTTTGATATTTCCAGCCAACACTGGTGTCTAAGTAAAAACCCCCAGAATTTTAGTGACATTTATATTAGGGCATATTAAGGCCTGGTATCTCAACCAACCAAACCTAAAAAACCCCAAAAAGTTGTCTCTAGGTTGGGACATAGAAGGTGTGACATCAGACTGCTTTAGAATAAACTATTTTAGGAGCTGTCTAAGGCATATACATTTAATAGTCACATTTTTTGTTTTGCTCATTTTATAACACCTAGACTCAATGTTTTCATGCAGGAGCTAGCCAGATTTCATTGGTAGGCAAGTATCTCTAACCATACGTCTTCCAAATTCACCTTAAAGCACTCATTAAGGAGTTAGGTGTAGGAAACACATAATGCCATCCTCATATATTTTTAGGTAGAAATGGATACAATTGTAAGTGATCAGATAATTATATTACTATTTTTCAGCTGAGCTGTATTAACTGGTGGATGTGAAACAGTTGCCTTTTTTTTTTTCTAATTCAGAAGTAAAATACGTTAGTTTGATCTAGTCTTCACACAAACACAGAGAAACATCTGGCATGCCATCATTGCATACATAAAAACTGTCAGTATTGGTACCTGTGGGTGCATTTCAACCTCAATCTATGTTAAACCATCAGGAATGGCATCTCAGGAATTAAAATCAGAAATATCTTTAACTTGTGCATATTTCTTAATTTTCAGGTTGATGCTTCTTGATGGATGTCTAGTTGAAAAATGGAAGGACCAACTAAACAGAAGATTTAAGGTAAATGCAACCAAAGAAAAGAATGCTGATATTCTTGATCAAAAGTTAAACACCTTTGTTTTACTTCAGTATTGATTAACTTTGATGACTTTCAGATATCTTTAACTCCTCTTGGTATCATTATTTCCACTTGAACATTTTCAGACCTCATAGTTACACAAGTATAAGTGAAAATTTGAATATTTTAATCTTGTGGTTTAGGCTGTCTAAAATTTTATTTCTATTTAATTTTACATGGTGGGATGATCTTTGTATGAACTCTGGCTTCTTACAGTAATGTCTCTAGGAATTTCTCTCATATCCCTGCTGCCACAAGTAGTGATGATATGAAAGTGAAGGTGATATGCAGATGAGTATATAGCCCACATTAGATAAGAAAGGAAGTTAAAATCCTCTGCACTGGATTAATGGTTTTTGCTGCGTTAAATATTGTAGGCTGGAAACACACACTTCTCACCAGGTACTCCCTACAAAGACCCACTCAAAGGATTGGACATTGTCTCTCTGGATTCAGGAAACAATGGAAGGAAAAGTCTATAGTATAGAGACATGGGTGGCAGGTACAGCAGATGCCCCTGTTTTTTGGGGCTTCAGGATAGCATTTGATATCACTCTCTACTTGTAAACTCCTTGTTTTAGCGGAAAGAAAGGATGGATTGAGAGAAGGTCTTGTTCTTTCTCCCACTTTTAGAGATGGAAGAAAGTTATTTTTGGAATTCAGAAAAGTTTTTAGAGCATTAAGGACACACATGTATGTTTCAGGGTGTACATGTATGTTTGTCTTAGTTATGAGTTGATTGGCAATTGATAGGAGGAAAAGAGATGTAGGAATCCATAAACACAAGCTTTTAGATTACAGACCAGCTTCTTTGAGGAAACTGCATTCAGTGCTTCTGTCATACCCTTTTCACTTACTCATGTGAAACCCATGTGTGCAAAAGAAAACATGCTTTAAATCTTAAAAAAATAGATATATGGCAACTGCAGAGGATACCATGTGGGATTTAGAAGAATATTGGCATATGACTTGGACTCCTGAAATCCTTTAGTTGTCAACTTAATGGCCTGTTACTGGCACACAGTGTGTTTTAGTCACCTCCTCACACTGTTTTGTCATTTCTAATTGTGTCTTGAAACATGTTTGGGCATTAGTTTCCAGATTGTCAAATAGATGCATGACTGCCAAACAAAATACCCTTCAAAGCAGGTGTCATTTCCTCTCATATTAATAGTTTCATAAACTAAATCTCATTTAAACAAATTTGAGTGGGACATAACTGAATGTCTACAGATAGTTTTGGTTTTATAAAGATGCATAAAATTACTCTGACTACACAAAGCCAGTATGGAGGTATCACAGTGTCTTCACTTCGATGCCCATCGTTCATCTCTGAAGACTTGCATCCAAATTTTGTCGTGAGTTACCACTTAAAATGGATGTTTTGGGCTGTCTGTCAACCACAGAAGACAGTTGTTAACATAACCACAACATGGCTGGTCTTTTCTCTAGCCAGGACAAGAATCTGAGTTGCAACAGGGTCAGTGCAGATGTGCTAAATTGGGAAGCTAGAGAGCACTTCTTTTGCTCTCATCGCTGTGTAAATCCCCTACCTTTAGGAGTTCCAGAAGAGAAGGATAATAGAGGGGAGAGATGAGACCCTTTCCAGGTTTTACTACCTACCTGTTTTCTTTAAAGTAGGTACTTCTGTTCCTAGAGGTGAAAGTCTTCAGTCTCTGTGGCTGTTTTATGGATCCCTCCATTTTTTGGAGACCTAACCACTTAAACTCACTGTAAAAACCTGTTTTTTAACTAGTGCACTATTGGATTTGAAAATCTGACAGCTATTATCTTTGGTGGGCTTGTTGATCTAATTGCTTTTCAAAATTTCTCAGGGATGCTACTGAATAAAGCTTCAGGTGCACTATTGGAACCATGCCGTTGCAACTCTCAACACTGTGATTTCAGTCTGTCCATAACATAAGCTGGTTCATGCTCAGTCCTTTCCACCCCAGGGGAAAGCAGAAAGTAATTACCAGCTCCCCTGGTAGCTGTGTGCTTAAATACATATTGTGAAAGGATAGTTTGATTCCTGCAGACTTTTCTGAGGCAAAGTCAAGTAGCACGTTCAGCAAGACAGCGAAGAAGGGGCGAAGGAGTTCCAGTGTGCTGATCCTGGCTTTTTGAATGCGTGATGCCAGCTCCCCCCTATTTCTGAAAAGACACTCACATGCAGCATGCACACGAGATGGGCAATTGTCATTTCCATCTGCTGGTGTTGTGGAAATTCCCTCTACCCAAGAACACATGGCAGGTTCTCCCTGCAAATAGCCATGCATGCTGACATCAATGGCCTTGCAGTAGAGCACGGAACTGTTAAAGGCAGTACTAGCATCAGTGGTCCAAGATAGCTTTGATTAAGATGTAATTATTTATGATTATGTCCTTCCCTAACTCATCCTCTTTGTCTTCTGCATTTCTACAGAGGTGGGAACAGAGACTGCAGGAACAAAAGCGGCGAACTGCCCCCAGTAAGAACCAGAATTCAGGACGCAGCGGTCAGAGTGGAGCCCTGAAACCGCAACCCAAGAACACCAGCCCGCTGGTCAGTGGCCCCAAAAAGGCCATTAAAATAAGAAACGGCCAGAAAGAAATCAACCCTAAAAAAGTATGAGGGTGAAATTCCCAAAAGAAAGGACTTTCCCTGCACGACAAGGGTCACAACCTGGCTTGGTCAGCATGTTTTATTAATTTGGAACTCATCAACTTAAAAAAATCATGTCAGTTTCTACATTGACCTTTTTGCTGCACTTTACTGTTAAAAGGTTTGCTTGTCCTTTCAAGTCACTACAAGCCATAGAGCATAGGTTTGCACTAATATGAGGTAGGCATATTCCAGCTGTCTGAGCTTTATCTTTGGGCTCTGATTTCCCATCTAGATAGAACTAGCCTTGTCTGCCAGAGGTTTTGACTCCTTGTACCAGTTGTCTGGTCTGCTTCCCTCCCACATGCTGGAGAGCTGCATGGAGTTTCTCTCCTCAGCTGGTGTAGTAGTCTGTGCCTTAGTCTGTGAATTAGCTGAGAGCTCACCAGACGCAGCAGCTGAGGAGCAGCAGAAGTATGGTAAACTCTAGCAGATATCTCAGGCAGCAATGACTGCTGCTGCTGGAGCTGAACCTATCTGCTGTTTGGAATCACAACCCTTGTTCAGTGTTGAAAAGCATAGTTTACCATTAAGCATCTGGGTATGCATTATGTGATTATTTTTGAGTGTGCCGAAAATATGCTTACAGTGATAGTATTTGATCTTGTGGGTTTGTGTAGTAAAAATACATTCAAAGCAGACATTTAATTTTTTTTACTGTACTTCAGGCTGGCTTCTGTTGTTCTAATTTCAAATATATTTAAGCATCTAATTGAAAAATCAGTATTTTTCAAAAGGACAGATTAAAGTGAACAGATCTGTAGAATCCTTAAAAGTAACACATTTGCTGTAATATAGCTTTGCTATGAAAACTGGAATAGAAGCTTTATTCTAAAGATAACTGACAGCTCCTGTACAGTATTAAGGAGAAGATAGGGCTTCAAGTGGCTCAGTAATCATTTGGATAACTTTTTATCATTTGACACCGTATTTCTAACCTTTGTCTGAGACCAAATAAATAAATAAATAAATAAACCAGCCTTGTCCCTATTAATGTGCTTCTCAAAGCAACTGGGTATCTGCAGTTTTTCTTGTCAGAAGGTAACATTTACCCTGAAAAGGGTGACAGGAAAGCAGATGCTTTTGTTTATGTGGTAAGTTTACTGACTTAACATTTTCTTTCTGAGGTATTAAAACAGCAAAGGTGAGATAAATCTAATCGACATCATTCCAAGATGGCATTTATGCTATTCCTTCCATGGTGTACTTGGATGAGGCAGCATAGATAACGCATTCTGATTTCAATTTCATGTAACACACAAGAAGATCAACATTAAGATCAGAAGAGATCATGATAGATGCCTGAAAGACCTTTCAGTTTTCCTGCAGGAAGACTAAGGACTAGACTGGTCAATTCTGGTAAAATGAGGATTTTTATAATAGAGAAGTTCTATGTCAGAAAAAAAAAAGGAGTTCTGTGTAGATTATTATAAGGAGCTACAATTGGTCATGTCAGTATGTTGATCTTTGCCATTACAAGAATTACAATGAAATTTGCATGAGTGAAATTCAAGGCAGACTATTCTGGAGTGATTTTAGTAGCAGTAGTTATATACTTGGTAATTTGCTAACGCAAATTGGAGACATAGATGCCAAGTTACAGTGTTTAAAACAGACACAGGTGTTACAAGAAAATGGAATAATAGCATATAGAATAGTTCAGGGGGAAAAAACCAACCTAAATGGTCACTGTTGAGCTTTGAGCAGTTAAAATATACAAAGGTCAGCATTTGAGTGTAGCCCTACCGGTAATTCTGGGCAGGTGCAGTACTTTGTTGACATGGAACACCGCAGAATTAGATCTAAAGTTCATTCCAGGTGCCAGGAATGCCGAGCATATATAGCATCTGTTGACTTTAGGAGAATGATGTGTATTTGACAAGTCTAAAAAAACAGACTACAAACTTAGGTGCTTAAATACAGCCTATAGGTGGAACCTTAATCATGTTCAGCAAAATGGAAAAACTGAAATGGAAATCAAAGGAGACAGAATTTCCCTCGCAGGTGACTTATTTAGGTGAGTTTGAAAATGCTGATTTAAGTAAGCATGATCTAAGAGATCAGTATGATTGGAAAACTTCTGAAATAGTTTTAGGTACTGTGTAGCCGGAGTACTTAAGCTTTGATTACCTATTGATCCCAATTTAAAGTACCCCAATAAATATATATATGGTTAGCCATTAAAGAATGAGTGACAGTCGTATCAATGTGATGTTGAAATAACAAATACTGAAGTCATGAGATATCACTTAAAGCAGTTTTATTGTGAACATAGTCAAGTGTGATGTTTGTTAAATCAAACTTTTGGAACAGCTACCTAGACTCCACAGCAACATCACGTATTATTTTACAACTGTTAAAATAAATTTTTTTTCTTTTTGTCAGAGGAAAAAATGTACAAATTATTTTCTCCAGAGAATTGTCACCATTCCTTCAAGTCGCTGTCATTAGATTGACCATTTCAGTATGCTGGAGTAAACATTGATGCACCAGGCCATGTGTTTCCAAACTCCTTGACATTTTTGTGTATGCTTTATGCTGACTTTCAATCTGATATGGTAAAAATATGGAAGAAGGAAAGGCAATACAACAAAAAGCAGGGGATATGATAATACAAAGAACAGACATGCAAGGGATAAATTAATAAGGTAGTGTGTTTTTCCAAACCTATTTTTTCCTATATTTTAAGAAGCCATGGGCTGACCCAATTCAGCACTAATGCAAATTTTGAAAATCCCCTACAAATATTAACTTCCTGTAATACCAAATGCCAGCTGAATCCAGACCCAGAACATCTGCACCCTCCAGCCAGTTTTCCTTCCCTTCCCTTGCAAAGGCGTGAAATAGGTGTTGGAGCAGTGAGGGCTGTGAGAGCAGGCAAATTCCTCCCCACAGGGTCCACTCACCACCTCTGCTCCCTGGCGTGTGGCAAAAGGTCAGACTCACCTCTTCTCATGCACATCCATGGCCAGATGTAGCCATTGCTGTGCTTGTGCACTCCAGCACTGGAGTTACCAAACTTCGATTCAGCAGAGGGGGCAAATAGTTTGCTGCTGGATGAATGTAATTGCTGTAACTACTTAAAGATGAAAAATTAACAGGTCAAATCCTTAAAGTGTCAAATGTTTTTTTCCCAATGTTGCATCTGCCTTCTTACTGAGGGGCTTGGGATTTTTTCATATAAAATAAAAATTGCCTGGAACACCAAGCGTATGCTCCTCGTGAGTTTCTTACTACCTCCCACACACGTGTGCCCGGTTTAGTTAGAAGTGTCATTCAGTATTTTCACTGAATGTTCTAACCTCAGTTCCAAAAGAATGAAACCTGAAAAAATATTTACTCTACTTGTGAATGATTGGCACCATTTTAGAAGCTCACTGTAAATGCAAATCAGAGCTTCTTTATGAAACACATTTTTAAAAAACCCATAAACCCCCCTCCAACAAGACCCGAATGACCCGGTCACTTCAATTCAGTGTTGCAACTTTCGTCCAGTCAGTGCATATGACTGAGAAATACTTCCTAAGCAAATAAAAAGATTTTCCTGTCCAAAATACTCAAACAGCTCTTAAATTCTTTCATCCAGAATTGTAACCTAGATTCCAAATGAATGAAACCTGAAAAAATATTTACTCCAATTATGCACAACCGACACATGCTTTTTGGTTGTGCTTAGCAGTTGAATGTAAATGCACATCTGAAAACATTTCCTCAACCGGATTTTTCTGGTAAACTACATCCACTACAATTAACTTTGTAAATAAATATAATCCATCAATACGGGTCAACAAACATTCAAAATTATGTTTCCATATATAAATACCCCTCCCGCCCCCAACTAACTTGCCAGTCTGTAATTTCTATAGAAGTTCATTACTTCTAATTAGAGCTAGCCAAGACTTTCTGTAAAAATTGCACTCAATTTCAACTGCTGACACTATATGTCATGTAACATCTCTGAAATTAAACAACAGCCTTATTGGAATGTAAAACAGGGTTTCAAACTTGCCTGCTGGATATGCAGTAAATTTGAGGGCTTCTAGGTAATCTATTAATATTAGATTGATTCCTGTTGCTGCCAAAAGGCTTGTGGATAAACCGCTATGGAAATGAGCATAAAGGAAGGGAGGGCACACTCCTTTTCTCTAGATGAGGATACTAAGATCAAGCCCCAAAATGACCTTAAATATGTCACGCAGTCTATACCCAGACAGAAGATTAATGGGTGTATCAGAGTGACCAAGAGATGCCCCAAACAGAACAACACCCTAAGTATTTTGATTTCTTTGTGGTTACAAGGTGATGAAAACTTTATGGTTTGTAGATACTCCGAGAACATCAGTACGTATTCTCTGAGCAAGGTAACCAGAAAGCTGATTATTTGCTCACAAAGAACTGTGGATAAACTGAACAGATACTTGCAAGGTCTGACTTGCCCGTGTAGTTCGTTCAGCAGTCAGAGCAAAGGAAAAACAGTGCAATGGTACAGAGCCACAGGCTGATTGACTCCATCTTCTTGGCAGGGAAAAAAAGCTTTTTCTCCACTTGTCTTATTTTTTTATGTAGTAATTCAGTACAAAAACTCAGTACAATCAGACATACTTATTCTTCTAAAACAGTGTTTTGGGATTTATAACCCTCCTGTTTATCAGTCTAAACTGAAATAGATCTTTAATGTAGTCTTTAGTGTCAAGTTATGATTTCATTAAAGTTCCTAAACAAGGAAATATGTGGTCTGTGGTACAAATAAACATGCCCTGTGGTTCCATTTCTCTCCTGCTGGGAAAAAAATCAGAAGAATAATTATGTTATCTTTTGTTAGTGTTGGAAGAATTATAATCACATCTTTGCACCACCTAATTCTATGATGAACTACAAGATATTTTCTAAATAAACAGTCGTAAAGGCCATTCTCTTTTGAACTGGCATTTAGATATGAGATAAACGGACAGAGTCAGACTTTCTGTAAGTTTTGTACGCAGCAGAGTTGTGTAAATTTAATTGCAGGATGATTTTAATCTGTGAAACTCCATGGAGTTTATGTTGGAACAGAGTCCTCCTGACTCTATAAATCAAATGATTGCTGATCCCATCGCAAATGTTCAAATTCTTAAAAATTGCATCCATATTTATGTCACAGTAATATAATTTTCAAAGAAGAATGGATGGCAGTATAAATAATGTGTGCAATACCTATGGGGTGAGTTAACTTTTAAAGAGACAAAGCAATCTCTTAAAATACTGACAGTATTTTGATTGCCATTCTTTTGAATGCATATTTTGATAATTCTACAACGGTCTGTTTCTCAAAGATATAAAAGCTTTGCAAATCTGAATCTCTTCATCATCTAACTGAAACAGTTATGTTTGATGTTTTAAGATGTATCTCCTTTTCAAAGCTGCTATTAGACTTTAAGATCAAGAACCTATTTAGGAGAAGAAAATGAGCATTAATAAATGAAATGTTCTCACATTTCAATTTGAGTTTGGATACTCAGGCAACATGAAGAAAAAACTGTCATAGATCTATGCATAATATTTCAATGGTGTATACTGGATTGCTTTAACCAAGCACAAAGAAGGAATTGTAATTGACACACACAAATATGGGACCCCAAACAGACAAAATCCTTCAACATCCAATAGTGAAACCAGACTGACAAAAATGTTACATTGTTTAAGAATGATGTGATGCAGTGTGAAGGATAATGGTCAAACAAGAGCAATAACTCAGTATACAAAATTTTACCACGCTTAAATTGGCAGACGTGGAGCTACAGTATCCCCACAGCAAACTGAAATTTCCCAGACCAGAGCTAAGAGATTTCACAGTATTCATAACCCATTTATGATACTTATCAAGCTATTTGATGGTGAACTTCCACCAGACATATTATGGGCTCTTAATAAGACATAAACACATTTTCAACATTTCTGCTCCTGTCAAAAAATAAATCCACCTAAACTTTCAGCATTGTATTTCTCCCAGTGGTTGAGAAGCCATTAACTCCAGCAAAGATCTGAGGAAATGACCTGAATTGATGTATGTGAAATTGCTCTACTCAAGCAATGTGCTCTTTTCTGAGGCTGCTTCTTGGTTTAAAGTACAGCGTGCCAGGACCCAAAAGACCCAGAGTGGTTAAATAATGCCAGGAAGAACAGTTTTAATGAGTTTTTGAAGTAAAAAAGTAGCCAAAGAATATACAGCAATCCTGAATAATGTTTCTCAGAACTCACCTCAGTGAGGCGACATATAAATTCTGCACTAATTACAACCTCCTACAGGCTAGTGAACCTCAAGCTGAGTTTGTGGCAGTAAAGCAGTTGTAGGTGAAAATGGGCCACCAAGAGAATGCTCAGTCCAACTTCTGCTGGAGGAATGTCTATAATAACAAATGCCCCATCACAACAGAAATATTTGTCAGGAAGCTCTTTATAACAGCTAGTTGTACTAAATACAATAGGAACAATAAAGAAATTATGAGAAGGACTTCATTCTTTCTGGACTTCACACTTAGAATCAACAAAGTAAGTAAATTGCTTTAAGTGAATGCCAGTCTTTAGAATCTCAGCCTTCAACAGACTCAGACAGCAAAAGTGAGAATATATCAGCTACAGAATAATATTTGTGTTCTTCATGAAGGCCAGCCGAGTTAGACTGGACAGGATATGAACTCACTAGTTTGGCAAGGAGGTACATGTCAAGAATAGCTGTTATGTAAGATCTGGCTTTGTATTTTAGTTCCTCTGATATATTTGAATTAAGTAAATTGACTGGAAAGGATCTTTTAGTTTATTATCCTACCTGTGACAGTAATCATTAGAAGATATTTAGGAAAAGGATAAATAAACAATGCCAATGTTTTTCAGGGCCCTGAGGGAACCAATAGGCCTTAATAGCCCAGAGCGGTCTCACCAGGGATGCACACATTTACAGTTGGTCAGTGGGCCCAGGAGCCCCATTTGGCTCACATTTGGAACTGCAGGACTCGATCCACATCACAGTGGATGTGCCATTAATAGTGTTTTAATCACCTTCCTTGACCCTTGTCCTTCCTTGCTCTCTTTAAGGTAGCTATACACAAAATGCTTTAGGATCCTGGAACAATTGGAAAGGCATAAATCTGTCAAAATGATAAAAGCAAAGGCATCTACTGAGCATATATATAGAAACCATTACTAATGTCAAATTTCTAGCAGGCGTTACTTGTTACATCGATATGTTTTGCAATATGGAAGAGCTGATAACAAAAACTGCCCAACTAAAATTGGATGGAGTATGAAGGAAAACAAGTGTGTTTATGTAATCTTAAACAGAGTGGTTAGGTAGACAGATCCATCTAATTACATGAATATAAATTTTCAGAGATGGTATCTTAATTGTTTAGTCTGCATCAAGCTCTCCAAATGCGAACTTAATGCTTTTCAGTGCGTGTTCTATATTAGATGAGCCATGAACAGCATTAGACAAAATATCATGTGCAAACTGAGCCCGAATTGATTCAGGAGAGGTCTTCTTTGCCTCTTCTGGATCGGTTGGACCCATTAGTTGCCTCCACTCTTCCACAGCATTTTCCTTTGATAAGACCATTATCACTGATGGACCCCTGTAAAATCAATATGAGGAAGCTCTTAGACTATTCTGAGATTTCTGAGATGCAGACTTAGCTTTAATGTCAGAGGTACCGCGAAGGGTTATAATAAGCATTGAACTATGTTAATTTTATTAAGTTGCTTAAATATTGAAATTTGTTTCTGAGTGTTTTGTTTAAGGAAATATCCCATAATTGAAACTCAAAGAAATTATGATGATCAGATATTTTGATTTGGACTTCTTGTCCTAAAAATATTCTCACCCAATGATTTCTGAAGCAAGACAACACATACTGTATTTATCAGCTATACTAACAATATTATGAGGAAGATATTTGTCCTGCATGAGGACAAAAAGGATTCCATTGGAAAGCAGTTCCTTTTTAGAGAAAATAAACTCCAAAATAATACTACCCATAAGTTTGAGAAGTATTGTAAATCTCCCTTTTAAAGGAAGAGTACTCTGTGCTAGAAGCCACTAAATTTGCTAGAAAGAGTGACAGGTTGTAAAATCCTTGCACCACTTATGGTGTAACATGTTTTGTTGGCACTGTAGATGCAAAGTGTGATGTCTACTTACATACATCAGTACTGTAAACCAAGACACTTACTCAGTCATACAATTCACCAACTGTTCAAAAAAGGGTTTTCCTTCGTGATCCTTGTAAAACTGTGCAGCCATTTCACGAGTTAAAGCTTGTTCTTTTACCTTTGAGATGCTAAATCCAGCCTCTTTAACTTTTTTCATAATTTCATCTAGGAGGATAACAAACAAGCTTGTTTTTGATTGAAATGATTTAGATGCAAAAAATACAAACTGCAAACACCCAAACTTTAAAAGTTTCGGGAAATACCAGATGCCTTTAAAAAAAAAAAATCTCCAACACCTATTGGAATTCTTCTTGCAAATATAAAACACCCATGGACAACATAAGAAACACTTCAACAGTCCTCTAAAATAGGCAGAAACCATTGTCAGTGCATTATTCATACCAATGCAGGTATCAAACCCAGACTGTAATTAACTATACCAATAGCATTTGCTGTTGTTTCTCACATTGAACAGAAAGTGGACTGTAGTTGTAATGCTGTATCAAACATCAGCTGGCCAGCCAAAATCAATCTGGATTGTTACAAGAGGGGAAGAAAGACTCCCAAAAGCCAATGATGAATTAGCATTAGAAAGACTACTGAAATTTGTTAGAACAGAATAGAATAATGTTAAGTAAGGGGTCTAGATAGAGGCTTTTTAAAAAGTGCCAGCAAACATTCTTAGGGCAAGATTCCAAATTGTAAACAGTGCTCTTTTTACTTTTGACTTTTTTCTCCTTATTCCCTTAGTCTAACAGTAAGCTAAACTAAGGATGGGAATGCATCTAACTGAGCAATGACCCCTTTTGAGTCAGTAAATGTAACTGTCTGAAGTAAGTAATACAAGTTTGGCAAGTGTGTCTCTCCTTTGACTAGTTAGGATGCTGGGCAGGTATTCTGCAGAAGTGCCTGGCTTTTAAAAGATTTAACTTAGCTAAGGACTCTCTTTCTTCAATTCACCACTATTCTAGTGAAGAAAAACCTATAGGCAGCTTTAGCAAAGAAAATGTCATATTTGAGATGTCAATCTGAATTATGCAAGCCCGGTAAAAGCATTTCTCTGCACAGAAAACATATTTCAGAGAATCAAAATAATGCATTTGACATGATTTACTGCAGTGTGCATTGCTAATCTTTTGTAGAAATGCTTACATCACTAGATATAGCCCATACTTTCTGAAAGCCTTACCTTTATGATTCTTAGCAGCATGAGGTTTGATTAATGCAAAAGTTTGTTCCTCAGGGAAGAAGAACTCTAGTTCCTTCTGAGCATCGATGTGTGAAGAGCTGCCATGCAGCTGATTGATAGGTACGTTTTCAATCGCATACTGTGCACGCAAACTAGGAGTCATTAAAAGAGTGAAGTTACTTAAAAATATAGCCATTTTGAGCTGTGAACTATGATTAGCCTTAACCCAGTGAATATAAATCAGTGGAAATCTGAAATATGAACACCCTCCCTCCCAACCCTCATCCTGTTGTATTTCCAAGTAATACCACTTCTTCCTTAATGAAACATCACTTCTGTCAGCAGCAGGTAACATGATACCATGGCAATTTCCTAGATCAATGCGATAAGCAGGTAGAACTAAGGCGTCCATTTATAAAATGTGTAGGAGAAACTTGGTCACAAATAAAATATTCTACTGATGCAAAGTTTTCAATAAGCTACAAGAAAAATCTCAGTGGTATTTCAAGAAAACTAATGGTGGTATTTCAAGAAACCCTGTCTACTATTATGAATAGATATTACCAACACTTTTTCTCTGACTCAAGAGTTCCCCTTTCATTACATTGCACTTTTTAAACTCAGCTTTTAATTCTGTTTAGCAGACTTTATATCTCAAAAAATTTGATAGTTTCTATGCATAATACACGACTACTCCCAAGAAAAGCTTAAAAAACTGCAGAATTGCATATCTGTTTCCAGATGATGGCACTATAGTTACACTAGTCGGAATGGGGAATGAGCTGAGGAATGCGAAAGTAAGTTGGAAGCTGTTAATAATGGTTTACTTCTGTGACTATTACCTCTCTGGATTTTCCCTAGCCTCTTCAAGAGTCTTTGGGCCTAGTAAATCTCTCCAGTGTGATACAGCATTTTCTCGTGTTAGAGCCAATACAAGAGTTGGACCACTGTAGAATAGGAAAAGTAGCATTAAAAAAAAAATTCAGCTCTTGGTACTTTTAAAAAGCAATTTGATTATATATAGTCTGGACTAGCAAAATGAGCACCAGTACTGGAGGACCTTAAAACTGATCTAATTGTTTAAACAGGTACTGTCTGATAAAACTTTATGGGGATTAAATATGAATTTGAATTGCAAAGTTACTGAGTTTTGTCACAATGGCAAGACAGAAATACTGATCATGCCCTAAACATGTCCCAATTTCATATGAATGGAATATCCAAACATGATTTATTTCTCTTCCCCAAGTATCCAACACACAGCATGGTTGAAGATTTCAGAGTTCTCCTACAGACAACCTAAATGCAGCAAGTTCACACAAATCAGTGAACTTGGCCGCTGAGACGTCATACATACAGAGATACGGAGTAGCTAGTAACTTTTAAAAGCTTGATTTATATATTTGTTGTACTTGGGAATTATTCCATTATCTGCAGTTATCTGATCCTGTTCTGTCTTTTACTAAACTTTCAGGTACATGTGCATCATGTATTAGCCAGGAAGTGTTCAACACCAGTTTGGGTGGGACTCTGAGCAACCTGTTCAGGTGGAAGGTGTCCCTGCCCATGGCAGGGGGTTGGAACTAAATGGCCTTAATGATCCCCTCCAATCCAAACCCTTCTGTGAGTCTATGATTCAATAATTATTGTGAAAATGTCAGTCTTATCTGATCCAATATAGATTCTATAGATTCACATTCTCCTTTTTCATTCAACATACCTGGTCATTTGCTCTAGAAGGACTGGGAAGTAGTCTTGATCTACATGTTCTTTGTAAAATGTACGTACTTGTTCCTCAGACAGAATTATTTCTTTCTGCATTGCTATTTTGAAGCCATCATCCTTTATTCTTTGCATGATAGACTCTGTTAAATATATTGAAATGATGCTAAACTGCCATCCATTCATTCCTTTGCACACTTGTAGACAAATGACATGGAATTTTCCATGATAATGTTAAATTTTTACAGGTGAATTTATTTCCTAACTAAAGAACAGAAAACTGATTTAAAGCAACTGCTAGAAGGCATCGCTAGTTGCCTGAACACTCAGAAAGCTGATCCTCGTCTTCTTAAGGCTTTTTCTTGCTTCAGAAACCTCAGTAGGAATTCCTGACTGAGAAATATGATACGTGTTATTACCAGCAAAAGAAGGTCTAAGGAATTTGAATAGGTGAAATGTTTATTTAACTAAGTCTTACAAGACCACATGGGTAAGCAAGCAGTATTTGGCACAAGTCAAAATTATCTACAAAATTAAGGCATAATTACCTACACATGAGCTGCAGAACTGCAGCTCTAAGCAACATGCTAGACAACCATAAGGAAAATAAACTCACAAGGAAAGATCAAAATTGTAGAGTTTCAGCTCTCTGCGTGTAAGTTTGTTCAAGTACAGAGATTCTCAAGTTAGAAATAAAAATGCTATCTGAAATCTAGGAAGAAATGCAAACATATGACTGAGAAGAAAAGTAAACTTGTTTGGATTAAGGTTTATGTAATGGGGTAGATTTTTTTACTTGATCTGTGAAAATGCTCTCTGTTTAGACCTGCCCTTGAGCATCACTGCCTTATGCAGAATAGAATATCTTGGATTGCATATTTTTTCCTCTTGCCATTGATCTATCTTGGGCCTGCTATTCAAGAATATCAGCTGCTTTATTACAGTGGGAGATCTAGTCCCCTATACTACATTTGAAAATTCTAGCTTCTCTGAGAGGTCTTATAGGAACATTCCATCTGCAGACTTTATTGAAAAATTAACCAACCAAACAAAATATCATTGACATTTGCATTCTCAATATATGAAAAACATTAACCTCATAACTTCATTCCAGACAAAGATTACTGCTGGCCTAATGCTGGAGAAACAGTATAACCTAAAACCAGTTCATTAATTGAGTTAGGATTTATAATTCAAAATTCAAAATAGGAGAATATTTATACATACTTGATAGAAAATATGGTTATTAACACTTACCTCGCCTTTCTTTTAAGAGACTAGGTCTAATTATGGCCAAAGTCTTTTCAACTTGTTCTGCCTTATTTACATTAAAATTTGGGAAAAAGAAGGCAAGTTGTCTGCTGGCATCTTCAACACTGTCTTGCACATCACATAAATTTACCAGACTCTCAGTTTCTGTGAGTCCTGGCAACCTGATGAAACATAAAGTAATACAGTATTTAAGTTACTGCTTGGTGTTAACAAACTGACTTTTTGAAGATGTACTTTCTTAAAATTTAGTGAAACATAAGGATAGAATGCAAAACAAAGTTTTTATTAAATTCAGATTCATGAGTAAAGTAATATTTCTGAGAATTATTAATCTTCTCAAAAAGTGCCTGATCACGTGCTCTGAAGGAGAAAGCTCAGCCAGGCTGCTTTAACAACTCCCCTCTAGGTTATCCAAAATAATTTCTCTGTTTCATGAGACGAAATTGCTACTTACAAATGTACAGTGTGTAATGAATGATCAGTAGAAGGCTTGTGCTTAATTCATGTACAGCATGATCATAAAAATGATAGCACTACAGAATTGTCTCTGACAGAGACACTTCTCATTGTTTCTGGTCTGTTTACTTAGCTATGTAAATAAAGCCCCTCTTGGCCACTTGTAGAAAATGCAGTATTCCCCAGCTGTACTAAATTAATGCAGACAGGGATGCAGCAGGCATTGACAAAAATGTCAATTATTAAAACAATCTCTTTTTTGGATGAAGTATTTAAGCTCACGTTGCTTTAAGTAAGTGTCTTGTCTAAATATAAAACTTGAGTCGATATTTGAATTTTTGTGAACACTCGATTGTCTGAGGCTGCATATACAACTATCATCCTTAAAATTCTCTACAAACCCTTGGCATAGAAGAAAAACACACACTTCAAGATATCATGGTTGTGAACAGCTAATCCTTACAATTTTTTTTGCCTCTTGAAGTAGTGTGGGGACACAACCCCCAATACCCTACCCCTTCTCTGCTGGCTTTTACAGTGCTATCTGGGAGAAGAGCATGCCTCAGGTGTGTCCTGGTCTGCCCTGGGCTGTATCTACAGCTTCCCAACAAACATAGGGGTAAACATGGGAAAGAGTGCAACTTCAACTGGTGGTGTGGGCAGTCCCTTGGTATGGGTGAACTCGAATTGCAAGGACTACATCAGCTTTGAAGTGTAGCATTGTTCCCCTCATTCTGAGAACCCATGGAAGGTGAGTTCAAAGAGATCAGTGACCTTTGCTTGTCATCTCTAACTAGGAAGCAAGGAATTTCTGAATTCCCATGAGAGCTGGGATTGCATTTCTAGTGGTGGTCCTGTGAAGGACTAGGTGACGAACTCTGCCTGCTCCCTGGACCCTGCACACATGGGCACATCTGCCTCTGTAGGAACATGCCTTGGTTTATGGTGTGCTCTGAACACTGACTGAATCACAGATACACATTTTCGCTGGTACTTACTTGACTGGCTGCTCAGGCTCACCAGACTCACTTTTTTTGCGTAGATCTATCCATTGAGGAATAGCAGCAGTTGGTTCTTTTTTAGTGATTATCAAAACATGGCATGGTCCACTCATCATGAATCGAACAAACGCTTCAAAGTCAGGCTAAAAAACATAATTTCCCCCCCTCTGAACTGCAGGAGCTCTGAGTTTTTCATCAGTAATGAGACAATTATGCTTTTAAAGTAACTCATACATTCCTGTTCCAAACTGGCATTCACACACATTCCTCAGAACCTTGTTAGGTTGTTTGGGAAGATTTTTGATCGATTATTTGAGACAACATTATCAAATGACTAAAAAAAGTTAATTGAGATAAAGAAAGTCATACAACTCCTTTAAACAAGTACTAGATGTTCTTCCTGGTTAAAATGCAAATGACAAGAGTGAAGAAAACGATCTGGAAACTCAATGTGATCACTTTCTATGCTTGCAGTACAGCATGTAGTGTGACAAGAAACTGCAATACAGTTTCATGAATAATTTTTGAAATGAAATTCATGTAGCTGGTTATAAATATAGAACACAGAGCTATTTGCAAGACATTTGTAGACTTTCCCTTCATTTGCTTTGCTATGTGCTTTTCACTTCTCCAGTTTCAACTTTCAATCCTATAAAAGTACATTTCCATCAGAAAAATAACTTTTGAAGCCTGTGGTGTGAGTTCTTAATCTTTATTTTTTTCTTTCTTTCTTTTTTTTTTTTTTTTGTGTATGTCACCTTTTTCTTGGGGATATTTATTCTCCTTTTAAATATTTGGCTAAATCCTTACCAGTCAGCATCATGTTATCGCATATGATACTTTTTTCCTTTAGAAATACAAGGATGAAATATTCACATACAAGCTTTCAAATAATTGCTTTTCTCTTTCAATTATCTTCATATCTATGCATACACTTAACCAATTTCCCAAGATGAACAAACTCAAAATAAACAAAATGAAGTACAAAAACGTTCAGTATGATGCAAAAAGGGTGTCTTTATACTGTGGTGGCTTTGAAGGTACTCTTCCTTATGTTAGAAGAACTACGTGTAACTGTTAATTTTGGCTGTCGTGGATCGCCCAGCTTCATCATTAAAAAGAATCAATTTTTGCTTCCAGTTTAATCTGGAGGTCTATCGCCTTGAGTCCCCATTCCCTTGTAGAAGGCACACTCCAGGAATTCAGCAAGACTGGGGAGTATTAAATCAGGAGTAATTTTGTGCACTGAACACAAAGGAATCCATGTTTTAACAAAATTATTTTTCAGCTTAAAATTAAACTTAAAGAATGCCAAATGATTGGCCTCTCAATATGCATAGGACTCTCTGGAGCCATATAGCTCATAGCAGTTTTATTATTCTCCTGTCCTAATGTTGGCAGGGATCTGCTATGGTGTAATAGTGTTGTTTTCCACTCTCCATGATATTGTAAAAGTCATGGCAGTTAGGTAAAGTCTCAGATGACTGAAAAAAAGGGAAACATTGTATGCCTCTTTTAAAATGGTAGAAAGCAGGACCCCAGGAACTACTGGCCTATCAGCCTCACCTCTGTGCCTGGGAAGATCATGGAACAGATCCTCCTAGAATTTCTGCTAAGGCTCATGGAGGACAAGGAGATGATTTGGGACAGCCAGCACGGCTTCACCTAGGGCAAGTCCTGCCTGATCAATGCAGTGGCCTTCTACAGTGCAGTGACTTCATCATGGACAAGGGAAGAGCTACAGATGTCATGTCTGGACTTCTGTAAAGCCCTTGACATGGTACCCCACAACATCCTTCTCTCTGAAGTGAATTGTTTCTTATTGCTGTTCAGTGATAAGGAATTGGTTGGACTGTTGCATCCAGAGGGTAGTGGTCAGAGGCTCAGAGTCCCAATGGACATCAGTGACAAGTGGTGTCCCCTGGGGTCCATACTGGGGACCAGTGCTGTTTAGTATCTTCATTAATGACATAGGTGAAGGGCTCGAGTGCAGCCTCAGCAAGTTTGCAGATGACACCAAGCTGACACACCCAAAGGACAGGATGCCATCCGGAGGAATCTCCACAAGTTCAAGAAGGGGGCCCATGGGAATCTCATGAGCATTAAAAAGATCGAGTGCAAGGTGCTGTATATGGGTTGGGGCTACCTCTGGTATCAGCACAGGCCAGGGGATGAACAGATCGAGAGCAGCCCTGGAGAGGACTTGAGGATGCTGGTGGATGAGAGGCTGGACATGACCCGGCAATGTGCACTCACAGCCCAGAGAGCCAAACGTGTCCTGGGCTGCATCCAAAGCAGCATGGCCAGCAGGGTGAGGGAGGAGATTCTGCTCCTTTGCTCCACTCTGGTGAGACCCCACCTGGAGAGCTGCATCCAGCTCTGGGATCCCAGCATGGGAAGGACAGAGTCTAGAGGACATTAGGAAGAAATTCTTTGTTGTGAAGGTGGTGAGTCACTGGAATTGGTTGCCCAGAGAAGTCGTGGATGTCTCATCCCTGGAGCCCTGCTCAAGGCCAGGCTGGATGGGGCTCTGAGCACTTGTTCTAGTGGAAGGTGTCCCTGCCCTTGGAACCAGATGATCTTTAAGGTCCCTTCCAACCCACGCCATTCTGTGATTCTATGATTCTATGATATATCAAACACTGTATGCTTTGTTTGTCTTTGTTCTTCCCATGTCTATCTCCACACTTAACTAGTCTCAAATTTGGCTGCTCTTCTCAGGAAGATGAGTTACTTTTACCTCTGTTTCAAAACTGCCTCTGTCTAAACTACAATCCCAGCTTTGCTAAAACCAAGCCCTTTATGATTTCTTACAAGATCTCCCTGTTACTTGCTTTCTAAGCCATAATGCAGCTGCCTAGTGATTGCTATCAGTTTGGTTTTTTCTCTCTGACTTTTGTAGGAACCATCTCATCTCACTCTTATTCATTTGGAATGCCATAGGAACACCTTCCCACCTACTCCTTTAGATTAGGCTAACCCTTCAATTGGTCCCTCTAATAATATCAAACAAACTATTTGCATAAAATTCCAGCCTCTATCTATCTTACACATATAGCAGAAGGTACAAATATTTGCTAAGAAACTTCATTTTTTGACCCAGATCCTTCTAAAGAGTTAATTTTAGCTATCACACTGCTGGAAAATATGACCATATCCAGGTGCTAGTTTGCTAGACCACTGCCATTTAATGGTGGACAGCCTAATTTAATTATTTTCTTGAACTTTATATCTGTCTTTAGCTATTTTTGTCCCCTATTGTAGGACAAGGCACAAAAAGTAGATTTCAACTGAGATGCTTTCCCTTTCTGCCTGTGCACATGCTTATTCCCAGAACTATCCCATGATAAAATCTGAAAAGAAATAAAAAAATTAATATATTATATACTTATTTTCTGGGTGGAAAAATAAATGTCAAATAGATACACACTGTCACATAGATGACACTGGATTTTGGGTTTGTGCCACATTTCAGCACCTAATAGGTAAGGTAGAGTAATTGCAGAAACAACCTATACAGCACTCTAATTTTCTTTCCTACAAAGGTCACTGGGCCTGTCATAACACATTTTAAAATCAGTATAATTTTACCTTGACAAATAGTGTTAGAAATTTAGCACCATGTCTAAGGATCATGCACATTTAGATAACAGAAAGAAGAACAAAATATTTTAATATTTAATTGGAGGTCAGTTTAATTTGGTTGGAATATTAGATTGCTACCTAGTGATATTTACATGAATCAGTGAAAGAAAAGGGAGAGAGAATACCTCTTTTTTTATGTACTAAATCTACATTAACTCCGTTCTTCAATATACTTAAAATTGACCATACAGAGATTTGCAAGCACATCTGGTAACCATTATATATTTTACCTGTTCCCTTCACTGAGATTTTTAGTTTGTTTTTACCTGTTCTTTATTCCGGGCATAAAACACTCTGATTTGCTCTTCAGTAAGCATTCTCTCCTCTGCTGCTTTAATGTCAAATCCTGCATCTTTAATCTGCAATTATTCGGTTGTTACTCACAGGCATTTGAAAATGGATACATACAAAATCGTATGTTATTGTAAATCTAAAGATCGATTGATTCTGGAAGCTTTCTTAAGTTTAAAATTCTCCAAAATATTCTATCTTTGCCTAAACTGAACTTCCAGCCTTTCAAAACACGTCACTAAATTCAGGATTATAATACCTCTAAGTTAATGTTTGTGAAAAAATACAGTGCAGTTCAATGTATGTAGCACATTCATTCAGTAGTTAATAATCCCTTTTATTTCACATTTAATAAACTCCTTTTGATCATTGTGACTGGTTAACATGCAACTTATGTTGCAAAATATAAATTTTATTATAATCATAGTAGTCACATAAATGTGCAATTGTCAACAGTTGTTTTATCAGGCTAAACTATTTGGCTTTAGGAAGAGCAAATAAAGAAAAATGAAATCTACTTTATGATTTTCTGTTTCAAACTCTGTTACTGCACCAAGTTCAAGTATTTGTGAGTGATGCACATTTATATGACTTTCATCAAAGTTCATAGTCCATTGGTATGAGGTTTGTATCATACACTGATATTTTAACAACGAAGGCAGTACCCAGCCCCAGTACTGATGATACACCAATATTAATCTGTGTACCAGCACTCTGCTCTTTAAAAGCCCGTGTGGTGCTGCTGAGTGTTTTCAGACTGCCCCAACGAGGCTGACTGTGGACACAGTGTAGGAAAACACACGTCATAAGCCAAGTAGCAGCTGCTCCAGCTAAATTGTTTGCAAGCCCCGCCTATTTTTTTGCCTTTGCTGAGCTTCCTTCCTTTCCAGCTAAGGTAGAGCAATTACAGAAACAACCTATATAGCGCTCTGACTTCCCTTCCTGCAAAGGTCACTGTCCCTCTCATAACACTTTTTAAAATTCTTATATTTTCATCTTGATATATATTGTTACGAGGCTTTTTTTTTTTTTTTTTAATAACAGAAACAATATCAATCAATGTCTAAACTCTTCTGGCATAGAATATTGAAGCAATAGTATAAATTCGAATGTCATATTATTTCATGTAAAAATTATTGTGCTTTTATCATCCTTAGCAGAGAAGCCTTATCAGATTCTGTTCTAAAGTCTGGGCATAAATTAGAATCTACTTACCCTTAAATTTTGCTATTATGTCTCTTAAATAAATAGAATGAATGACTATTTTAAAATTCTGTCTACCTTTTTTTTAATTTCTTCTATGCGTCCCGCTAAGACATCATCAGGTTTTATAATTCCAACTGAATAAGTGAGTACTTCTGAAAAAGGGATAAAATAATGTCCTAATTAACACATTCATCAAAATAAATGCACAACTAAGTTTTCCATTACTTACAAGTGGGTTTCTCTAAGTAATTCTCCATTTTCATCTTGATATGGCCAAACAGTGGTCGCAAAAAAATGACTCCTGCACTTAAAGCATGTCTTGGAGTGCAGGACCAACTTTTTCCTTCCCTGGAACCCACATTTCCCATGAACTACTGTTGGGGGGGGGGGGGCTAATATGGTGGAGAAATGCAAACATGTAGCTGTGGTGGGAAAATATCAGTTTATGATGGAGCCCTTGTCTAGGGAGAGCTCTGTATGTACAATACTAGGAAAGTGAAAGGAATGAATTTTACTAATGAAAATTCACTAAGTGAAGATCTGTATGAATATTGGAGATTTCCAGTAGAACATATATTTCTCGTCATAGTGAATGTTTGATTCCTTAGCTTTGTGAACGCTGAAGGCATTGGCAATCAGTATCTGTTGATGTCACACATGCTTGCTAGCACAATCTGATGTTTAAAACAGGGTGTTCCTTGCTGTGAAAGAGTAGACACAGTGTTACTACATCCACTGCATACAGGTCCCTGAAAATGGTCAGAAGGGAATAGCAACTTTACTGGACCTGAAGTTTACAGTGAAGCATTTGAATGTATATCAATCAGACCCCAAAACTGTAGAAGAATTTAAGATAGGGATAATGAAAACAGTAGAGTACTGCTTGTTACCAATACTAGAAACACTTACAGGCAACTGCATATGTTAAGGAAAATATTACTGCCAAATGTTAGTGTATTACAGTGTCTGAGAGACCCCCTCTCCTGAAGCTGAGCTAAAGCTCTCTTTTCTGATTTTCTACCATGTTTAAGTTTTGGTGATTAGTGTGAAGTCTGTAGATAATTGCTAAATGATAGTACTATACTAGTAAGTCTCACAGGGTTTATGAGAAAAAATAAAGGCTAAAGCTGAGGTCAGGAATATGTTAATTGAACCATCCATTTGGAAAAAAGCATGAAGATGAAGGAAAAGGGGTGCCATGACTGTGATCTAATGCTTCTCACAGGGAAAAAAAGCAACATCCAGAACAAGGAGAGGATGGAGGAGTTTGTTCCATCTCAGTGGTGCAGAATGGCATTTTCTGCATATCTGAAGCAGTAGGAACATTCAGTAGCTACAGATAACAATAAAAAAAGAAACGATGTAGGTCTCAGCTCATGAGAAACCTTAAATTAATCACAGACAGGACTTGCAAACAGGATGGTGCTTATTTTTCAACCTTTTTGGAAGTTTATCCTGCTACTGTGGATTTATGCTCTTATACAAATCTGTTCTTAAATCTAATCTGGTGAAAGAGTTAATTAAAATAATCTGAGATAGAAGGCAGGCCATTGCTTCACAGATTAACTCTTCCAATCCTCTCGGGTTGACCCCATCTTAGTATTCCACCTCAACAGAAGTACACAGCTCACACAGGGACTGTGTAGAACTGACTTTCAGGCCTGAATTTTGCACAGCAGAATTCCCTGGCACATGTGACTTCTGTCTAAAGTCTGGAGGTTCTCAGTGTGGGGGTGAAAATATTGATGATGACAGTCCAATACATTAATTCCTTACAGAAGAAAGCTCAATCAAAACTTTCCATTAATTCAACCAAAGGAGAGTCTATTAGTGCTAAACATAGACAATTATTAATCAAAAGACATTTGTTCTCTTTCTTTCTGTTAACATTTCTAAAATAAATCAAATGTATTTACCCTCCTCTACAGCCCCCTCGGACCCTTCTGATGAATCTTCATGGAAAACGAGTTCTTCTGCCTAAGGTAATTGCAAATGGAGTAAAGAACATCAGCAGTGCAAAGATGGAGTCACCAGAAATAGCTGTCACATCTTCACAACACCTTTATCTTAATGTAAGAATGGACTTGCTACCCTGGGAAAAAAGCAATTCTAAGAAGGCCCTTTGGCCAGTCTGGTTTTCCTTAACTGAGTTTCAGTTTGTTAAAAAGCTATTTTTACTGTAAGTGAAGTTCTTTCATTTCCATTTTAACAAAACAAGCAATGAGACATGACTATTTCCCATGTCTCTGTTTCATATGATGCAGTTACTAAGTTATATATTAAAAATACTTAGCCCTGAAAGAAAAAAGATTACTAAAACACTTATGATCTAGTGGCATTTTTTCCATCTCTTCATTTCTTAAATCACTAGGCTAATCTGTAAATTTGTTAAGTTTTTATAAAGTACCATAATGGAAATTTGGGGGTTCTGAGGAGAACAAGCAACAGGGGAGGATTAATTCTGCTACTACTGTGAATTCTAACAGTGGGATCTTTTGCAGTGCAGGCTACTGAGGTCAGACCAAGCTGTCCTTGTGTCCTTATGTTACCTGAAAGTCAGGAGTGAAAGGTGATGGAATAAATTTGTTGAATGACCTTTGTTTTTTGTAGCAAGCTGGATTCATTAGGTACAGAGCAATCCCCATGGCTTTGGGCAACCTGATCTAGTGAAAGATGTGACTGCCTGTGGCAGGAGGGGTTGGAGTAGATGATCTTGAAAAATGTCTTACAACCCAGATAATTTTACTTGATTTCTAAAACAAAAGCCCATCATATATATGTCACTTTAATGTTAGGACAAAAATACAAAAAATTAAACATTATCTAAACACTATCACAGACATTTAGACAAATGGTGTAAGTGTAATAAAAATACACATTTATACATCAGCATCTTGTTTGTGAGTACCTCAGTGCGTTCCTTCTCTCCAGCTGCAATGTCCCTCTCTTCTTGCACTAGCTCTGTTACTGTCTCAGTTATAAGAGGAGCATTTACACCTTTCACTATTGCAAGAATTTTGCCATGCTGTCAAAGAGAAAATAACACTCTCAGTGAGTTTTCATCACTTAATTTACACATTTGCTTGAATTTTTGAAACCTGCAATATCTTGCTAATTTTTTCCAGCTACAGGGTCATTTCCTGTGCCTGCTGAAGGGAATACGAAAGCTACTACCGCGTCTGTTACTTCAGAATGAAACTTCTGTGCGTTTATTTCCTTGCTTTCTTCTTTACCAAATTTTCCATGTTTATTTCTGGGCTCAACACTGAGAGTATAGTTGGAAGCAAATGCAAATATGGATTTTACTTGTTCTTAATTTCTCTAACATGGAGTTTTCTGTCTTTTTTTTTGTATGTGTGTGTGTGTGTGTGACTTTTCAGCGCATTCTCTACAACATTCAGGTGCATAGTAGTGAAGCTAATGGTGACCAAAGGTACTGCTAACATCTCTAGGCAGCATTCAGATTCAAACCTGAAAGTGTCCTGAAAGTTTCATTATTCTTGGTCCCTACTTATGGAAATTCAAATCCTGGCTCCCTCAAGTTAAAAGAAACCCCACCTCTTCTTAAGTGAACACTCTACAATGGTGTCCTAGGAGAACCAACTTTCTGTGTCCATCAGTGAGAGATAATAAGTATATGATGAATTGCTACAGTTCCTCAAGTGTGAAAACATAATTTTATTTGTTATCTTAAAAATCTATAATGCCAGGAAATGTAAACTCTCTTTCCCTGATGAAAAGTGTGCATAAAATAATAATTTTAGTGTAACCACATGTAGGCACTTTATGTAAGGCAAACCTGGAAAACTTACCTGGGTTTCTCAGTAACTACCAAAATAGTGACTACCACAATTCTTCTGTGGCTGTATGTGCAACAGCCACAACAAAAATGTGCTCAAGAACCACCAGACTCAGGCATGGGAAACAGCTCAAGCAAACAACATCTGACAGTACCATCCTACGTACTCTAAAACGTAAAGATAGGATTTACACAGCCTCATAGCTATTTTATAATCTATTGAAATGTTAAGGCAAATGTAGGCAGCACATTAAAAGAAACTGCTGTGATGTACTTACAACACTAAAAAGAAACACAGGTTCACAGCTGTTCCTAAATGGTTTCAGACTTTCAATGCTGTCAGCCTCTGCCTGAATTCAGACAAAAAAGATTATTTGGTTACATGAGTGTGTATGCATATGCATATATATAAGGAAACCTTTTTACCCACAAGAAAACCCCACTATTACATATTTTGCTGTTGAAAACTCAAACTGCAGTCCTAAATACAACTAACAGTCCTTATAGTGATGAAGAAAGAGCTGTTTGGATAACATAGGATTGTCTTCCCTTCGTATTACAGCAATTCATCATGGAAAAATATCTTCTCTTGATACTATTTTCTCATGTAGGTCATAATAACATATGTAAATGAAAAAGTAGCCCATGTAGTCTTGATGGAAGAGATTATCCCGTGTATTAAGTTCTTTGTGAACTGTGTTCAACTGTATGAATGCACGTGAGATAACGTCGGAACATAACTCCCTGCCTTTTTCATGTGTAAAAAATTCCTGTTTTTTCTGAAAAGGCATTTCATCAAGGAATTTAAAGTTTTCACTAAAGTGAAAATGGATGGACTTGGTCAACATCTTGGAGAAACTGAGTCTGTGAAACAAATTTATCTACTTTAAATATGAGATATAATACATTTGTATATATGTACTGCTAGTGTAAACAAATATTTTTACTACTACAGTTCTGTGATAGTTTTTTTAATTTCTCCCTTTTTGTTCTGTTAAAAATGAAATACCAGGTAGAATTTGCAAAAAAGATGCAACAGTTTTTCAGGGATGTAAGAATTTTAAATGCAACGGCCCATAATGCAGAGACTTAAAACTAAAAGTCGTATAGTCGGGCTTTTAAATATTTCTGCAATCTCATCAAGGAAAACAAAAGTTGTGGGGTATCAGATCTTTTTTTTAAATATAGCTTCTTACATATTTATTACCAGTTCTAATCTACTTCTAAACAATGTCTTCTGAGGACATATGCAGGAAAAGCAACCAGGCCAAAATTATGTCAACTCAGTATCAGGACAGTAAAATGAAAGCTCTACATACGCAGATCAGAAGATCTATTTAAACCAAAATGTAAATAAAGTCCCACACAGGATTTATGTCCTTACCACAGCAAAATGTAGCACATTGTCTTCACTAAACTCGTTCCTCAATTTTCTGAATAAGTTCAGCACAGCTTTGCAAGGACCACACCAAGCTTGATACACATCTATTACTAAAATGTAATAGTTTGGGATTACAAACAGCTGACTTGTGGAACTTATAAAATGAGACATTTATGTTTGGGTTGAAACAGCACTGGAAAGGCATTCACATGGATCCTTCAGTCCTCTTCTAGTCAATTAACGTATCATGAATATGTCAATGGATTCAGTGGATATATTAGTGGATACATACTCTTTTATTTAAATTACTTTTGACATTGAAAACCTACTTCAGAATACTATTTGAGATGATTAATTCAATAGGAACTTTTCTCTTATATTCCTTTTCCTTTTATTTTCTCTTCTTCTTTTCCCCCTGTGATTTTTACCTCCCTGAGCCTTTGCCCATTACTATCCCTCTGCAGATATGATCCTGCTACAGATTTTTTCCTTTTACCAAAATACAATTCCTCGGAGACTTAGGAGACATGGTTACTGCATTAAGTGAACTGAAAATTGGGAATAATGCACATCATAGAACATGTACTCTCTAGAATGCTGCAGTATTAATTGGGCAAGATTTTACACACAGAAGTGTCCAACCCCTTACCATGGAGAATGCCATATTCGAAAGGTGTTTTCTAAACATTGGTGTATAGCAGTATATTAAAAATTAGATAAGTATGATTTTGATGAGTATTTATAATGTAAGATACTGCATATTCATAATCTTAATATATGATCTTAAAAGTCTTTTACAACCTAAACAATTCTATGATTCAGTGACTCTGTGATAAACATTTATAAATATATATAAATATATAGCCTTTCTTTAAAAGATATGGTACTAGTCTTCTAAAGTATCTATTAAAGATGATATATAAATATGGAAACCTGTACATATCTCCATGAGAGATTAAACAGAAAATATCAGCTGTTAGTACCTACTATACCGTTCTTCTGCAGCATTTCATCCCACTGGTTTTGATTGGTTATTACAGTCTGAAACAAAAATGAATTAGCATTTTAACATTTTAAAAAGGCAGAAAAAACATCTATTTTCCCAATAAAGTTGTTCCAGTAATTAGGATTTATACCTGGAGCTGGATTTCTTTCTTCTTGCCTGCCATTTCCCTGCGATTACAGGAAAAATATTAAAATCCAAAGCACTTTTAAAGTTTTTTAAAAGACCCTGTGACATACAGAACTGATTTGTATAGTTCTCAAAATATCACTGCCTTCTGATTCCCTTAGTAATTAACTCAACTGAAGCCCTTACAACAATGATAGTTAATACTCCACTTCAGAATTTTGTGGAGCAATATACAACTTGTTTGCAAAACCCACATGGCACAAGAAACAGAAGAAAATATAGTTTGTTAGGGTGTTCAAAACTTTTGGCTTCAACAATTTTACAAGCTTATAATTACTCTGCTCAGAATAGCCACAGGGACTTTGATGGGATGACAGCTGCCATAACACTGGACCATTTCAGAAAAGTATTGATTAAAGAGCTTCAACTCTGATAACATCAAATCAGTCTTCCTGTCTGCTGGGATACATAAAAAACCATGACATACTTGTGCCCTATAACTAAACTCCCCAACTGAATCCTGATACATTCATCATTCTGTTGTTAATAAATGATGTCCTTTATTTATTTATTTATTTATTTATTGTAAATAGACAATTAACTGTGAACTAGGCAGAACAACAGTCTCAGTTAAGATACATATGTGGATGAAGTTTGACTTCAGCATGAGTGGCTCGAGTTTCTAGAGTTCTTGGTTAAGATGGTGGTCTTTGTCTTGAGGAAAATGAAAGTGCACCCATGAATGTGACCTCCTCTGGCACTGTTATTTGACAAGTCAATCAGGCAAATATGTACCAGGATTTGAACTATCCTGATATACTCACCAAAGGTGCTCCCTTCAGATCACAGATTGAGGCATAGAAGCCAATATGAGAGCTCTTACCATCATGCTTGTTTCACATTTCATCTAAAAGTGTTGTTAAGGGTTAGAATTTTAAATGCAGGTTTTCTTCAAATCCTTTAAACCAGGTAATGATACAAAGCATGGCATTCATTCCTATCCTTTAAAGACTAAGGAGATGATGCTGACTACTGACACCAGAGGCAACCAGCAGATGGAAATACGCCATATCAGTAGGAAATCTTCAGCAAAAGAACCTATCTTTCATTGTTACCTTCTGTCACTGAGCAAAAACAATCAATTCCTTGCAAGACTGGTTCTGCAAAACATAAAACCAATACATGACCATGGTCTATACATCCCGATCGTTCTACATATGCTCCCCAACTAAAAATACTCAGTCATACGCACTCAGATGGCAAAGCAGAGCTCTGCAGAGTAGCCATGTGCCACTGTGTGCAAATATAAAAATGTGCACATTAGTCTGGCATAGCAGCTGTATGTGACAGACATGTGAAGCTATGTGTAACATCTCTACTTTTAAATAAAATTTTCGCATAGCATTCTCTCAGTAAAGCAGATAACACCTGAACAGACAAACATGTTTTCTCCTTTACCTATGATATGGGCAACATGCTTCTCTAACCTTGACACAACTAACTCCCTGAGCATAAGCTCTTGTGTGTTAAAGTGGATCCTTGTGTGTTCCTAGGTGGCACTCTGATGGATCATCTGCCCACACACACACACACATACACAGAGAAACCTGTGTAAGTGAACAAATGCACAGACACACAGGCCAGTTCAGGGCTGACAGTGCTCTACACCAGATGCTGTAACCAGGAAGAGCTCCCAGACACTCGTGCACCCCATGGTTTGACACACACCCTGCACACTAAGCACACCACAGCACAATGGTTTGGGTGCCACTCAGCCCTGAGGGGGGCCCACTCAGGAGCAGAAAGGCACCCCCGGCCCACCTGCACCTGTCCTGGAGTAGCCGCTCGCCTGGGGACGCTCTGTGGCCGCCCAACTGCCATCCCTCAACGGCTCTAACAGCCTTCCCCACCCTCTGCCCAGCCCCAGCCCCATCTCTCCTTGATCTCCAAGGGTCATTTTCCCTCCATCACCCTATTTTATCAGTCTGGGGTAGACATGGCACAGGGAGCTGAGCTACAGGCATGCTGAGAGGGAAATGGGGACGGAGCTGGGGAGTGAAGGGGTGGGAGGAAGCGTCACCATTTCCTGCCCTGTTTCTTCTCCGTTTCCTTTAGCCTAGGGAGAGTCAACCTTATCCTTTTAACATGTGAGAAAATTAGTCTTGGCAGATAATTAGTAATCTGCTTTCACTCTCTGTTACTTGCAAATTGTGAGAAAATGGAGACTAAAAGAGGAAGCTTTTAGTGGGTGTCCTGATGAACAAAAGAGGGTCTTGAAAGCCAAATAGTGGTGACTGCCCATACTCATACGCTATCAGTGCAGGTCTGTCATCATACTGGTGCAGAACAAAGTTATCATTTTAAAGATGCACATTTGCAGCCCCCAAAAAGTCCCAGAAGATAAAGGCGACATCTATTTATACACATAGAAAGCACAATTGGTCCCGAGTACAGTGGGGCTATTTTCATGTATTAACTCTTAAAGGCATCGCAACTGGTGGGTATTTCTTTGTGGAGGTACAGGCTTGAGAATATTCACAAATCAAATGCCAGTGTCTCTAAACTGCACAAATTTGATGAAAAGTGAGTTTCACATATGCACGTTGTTACAGAACTATAAATTGTCATTGCATCCAACTTATTTTGAAAGCCTGCCAAGGCATACTATGCGCTGTTATGTATATCTACCACATCTTAAGTAGATCTAATTTCAGTGACTTGTTCCTTTTCTTAAGCTTTCTGGTACTGCTCACCAAAGCATGACTTGCAAAGCCCCAAAAGAAAAGTTCCTTTCATTTCATGAAAATAATATGAAGAAAAAGGTAGGGAAAACAAACTCTTAGAGGTGCTAGAACAGATGTTCTTCCTCACAGTTAAATCTTCCCAAGTTGAAGGATGTTCATTCTGCAGTAGTGGGAATGAGGCAACGTTTCCACAGAGCTGCAGCAGTTTTCAGTGCTGAGATTGTGCTATGTCCTAACAGCTTTGATTAGATCAACTAGGTGGCAAGACAGATTTTATATTCAGATGGGAAACAATGCATTTATATGGCCAACAAAAATCGCTTCCTACATTTTTTACTGGAAAACCCTAACTTTGGAAGTAGTACAAGCTCTGCATTGGCCTGCTTGGAAGTAGAGGAGTGCTCTTGAATAATCTTTATTTTCCTGCATGAAGAAGGAAAACAACTTTTGAAACCTTCATAGACATACAAAATTGGAAAGAACTACAAAAGATGAGATATTTAACCCAACCTCCATGTGGAAGTTAAAGACCCAAAGGTTAGGCTAGGTTTTTGGGGGTTTCCTTCACAAACTGCAAACTATTTTATGCAGACCACTTTCTTCGTCAACAGTCACTTTTTTACATATTACAAAAAAACCCCATAAAAGTCTTGAAGAGAAACACTAGAATGAGGTAATGCTCATGTACCGAATGTTAAAAGGCTGACACAGCCTATTTAACTGCTCTGTTGGAATGAGTTATATGTATGCTTTGGATATCACAAAATAGTTAATGCAAAGGGATTTGGTATTTCAAAATGCTGAAAAATAAAAAAGAATATCCTTCTTTAAGTCAAAGAGTGTAGTTCTATAACATTTTAAATTATTTTAATGATGACATACTTAGCTTATGCAGACCAGCATAGCTTTCATGGTCATTATAAAAGGCACCCAGAGAGAAGGGTTTACGGGTTTATGGGGTTTTTCCCTGAACCAAAATGATTCAAGTTTTGTATAATGTATATGAAAAGTATAATGAAAATATGCAATGGATAAACCACAATGGATTGATGATGAATGACTGCATAATTTTTCTGAGTAACTTTTAAACTATTTCACTCCATTTTGTGCATACCACTTGATTTCAGGTCTGCTCTTTGTCATGAACTGTTAATGTCTGAAGTGACCTATTTCCAAATTACTAACACTGTTTTACAAAGTAATGGAAGACATTTGTACACCCTGCTGAGACTTGTGACGAAAGCAGAGATGTGTTTTCCCTGCTAGTCAGTCTTTTTATGTGCCCTGGTACATGCTCAGAAGCCAGTGCCTGCGTAGCTCTGATGACTACCTGCTTGTAAACACAGTGGAAGCCTTGATCACCTTAATTTATAACCTTTTGTGAGCTCTTCTGTGGCTCTATAGTCAATCTATGCCCTTTGCATGTTAGATTTCCTGCACATGCCCTAGTGTTCCTCCTGCCTCTCTGTCTGGATTCACTCTAGGATTGCTAGATGATGAGTGAACATCTTCGCAGCTCTTCTGCAGAGCTGTTCTTAGCCTGGCAGCATAGCAGCCACTGTAACTTGAAGGCTCTGTATGTGTGTATTGGCTTTTTCTGCATCAGCCATAAGTAGACCAGGGACCTGATAGCAGTGGAAGACCTTTCTGATTTCTTGTATTTTTCTGGAAAACAGAAAGAAAGTATGTGAAATGGTGCACAATTTAATTTCTCAAAATCAAAAATAACTATTATGGTTGAAAAATGCAAAACTAAAGAATATTATTTGTGCTGCTTCAAGTGCAGCTCTCTGTCACACAGACAGTTGATGGTGGGATAATTCTGTGCAGTAGAACTGTTTTGGTAAATGAAGAAAGAGCATAAAATAAATAAATAAACAATTTTCTGTAAGGACTTACTGTGACACACCAGCTTGTGTGCTCCCAAGGTGAGAGAGACCAGGTGACTCCAAAACCAGGCAGTTCCTTTCTGAGTGGAAGCCCAAGACTACCACAAGTTCAAGTTGTGGATGTTTGAGAAGCAATCAGTTTTGCCCATAAGTGGTGACTGACACAAGGGATTTGACAGCTTGCTTTTAAAGAATGACCCAGCTCTGTCAGTGGTGGGTACGTTCCCCTAATTTGCCTTGCAGACAACAGGAATGGTAGCCCTAACGGAAGTTACTAATACATAAACTTTTGCAGAGTTTGTACCACAAGAGAAGTTCCTGAATGTTAGTGTGGAATATATAGAAAATGAACAGATGAAAAGGAACTGAGATAATTTAGTGATTAAGACTTTTTTAGAAATGTAGGCATTAATTCTTCCAAGTAATATGGCTATCACCTCTGGGTACCCTAGAGCAAGAAAAATCAGAGGTGTTTTATTTTACCTTACCCTAGAATCTCAAAATTATGTGAATAACAGCATGGTTAGTAGTTGTGGATGTAGACATGATACTTTTATTTATTTTTACTTACAGCCTTTATTAAAGTTTTGAGTTTGGCAATCTGAGTATAAATATTTTCATAAATTCATTTTTTATTATTCCTTGTCTGTATATTGATTCAGTTTTTGAGTGTATGAAACACATTCGACACCTTACATATTGATTTACAGAATATTAGAGTGTAACTCTGAGAATATCCTTTGTAGCTATAGTGTGTGCAAACCCATGAACACAAGAGTTTAGTGAGACATAATGAGTGTTTCCCAACAGCTCAGGAAACTGGTAACTCTGATTTGGATCTTACCTAAGCCACCTGAAAACAGACTAGTGGTTTGCTCTCTGGCAGCATCAAATGCTGATTCACATACAGTTTTCCACTAGTTATGAGTACAGGCTAGCCCTCTACTCAAAGAGAGATCGAGAAGACTGGTCTTTGCAATGGGATCTAGAAAGTGGAAGAAAATGAAGAAAAATATCTTCCTGTATATCAAAAAGCAAATCCCATGATATCAGGTAACAAAGGTGGATTGGAGTTCACATAAATATTTTTAATCAAAGTTAGCTGGTAAAGACACAACAGTGGTTTCTATTTTACCAAACCTGAAGATGTCCGGAGTCCCAATTTAAGAACTTCCAGAAGAGTTAAGATGGCTCGGCTGAACTCTGACCTCCCTGTATTTTAGGGATCCTCAGCTGGTAAAATCTTGTTGCATACTCCTGTTTTGACTGGGAAAACTTCATCTGCAGAGACAATCTGAACACACAAAAAAAGTATGTGTGAAAAGCTTGACTGTATTCATGGTATTAATTTCCAGCAGGACAGAAAAAACAGGGGGATCAAACAATTGAATCATCTTGACACATGAAGGTGAGCACCAAAATTTGCTTGAGGAAAGATTTAGGGGATTAGAGAGTACCAGGCCTGAAAATATGATGAAAAATTATGGGAATACTTGAATTGTGATGTAGTCCAAGCAGAACAAACTGTTACACTCCAGTTCATGGGACAGGTTAATCTGCATAGCTGTATTGGCTGGAAAATTCTGCAGTATGTTCCTTGCTACGATAGGAGTGGAAATTAGCACAGTTAAAGGGCCACTAAAATCTTTGCCAGAGACTAATTGAGGTATGTTTTTATGGACATAATGAATAAAATAATCAAGCAATTGGAGCACAATTTGGCTTCTGTGAGTTTGTTTTGGTTTTGTATTTAAATTCCCTAGTAATTGGCACTATGTGGTCATTTAGAAGAAAAAGTAGGATAATGAGTAGTTTATAAAGAAAAAGAGTGTACAAGGCAGAGACAGTTAAACAGATGACATTGAGAAGGCTAAATCTTAACAAAATTTTGTTAAAATGTTCTGAGTCTAAAGAACGTGCCAAAGGAATTGAAACTTTTCAAGTTGCATTCGTTCAAGCTTCTGCAGGAAAAATTACCCTGAGTTCTTCTCTTTATTGACTCTTTCAGACTCTGATCCAATTCATGCAAGTAAAAAAAGACTATAAATTTCTAAACAATTTGTTGTATATCTGTTCGAAGTTAATAAAATTATTAGGGCCAGAAAACAGGTCTTGATACAATGTCTTCAGTCATCACAATATTTAGCCAACTGAAGATTTCAAAAATAATCCCCAGTCCTTAGAAGGTTGCTGGTTAGAAATGGTGAGTACTGGTGTGACATTCAGAAACATTTTTAACGTTGGATCCTGTTTCAGATGCCAGTTTCATATCCAAGGGTTTATTGCTTAATCGATGCAGAATTTATCTGCATGTAACAGAGCTGCACAGGCCAGCAGTAGCCAAGCTTTACACCTGGCACACGCTACCTTTTGTGCTAAGGGGATAAATTTGAGGGATAAATGTCATGTGCCTCCCCAGTATATGACAGAAGCATGAGATAAACCACAAGAGATCGTTTCTGTTTTATGTTCCTGTGGATGGGAAAAGAAAATCAGGGGTTTGGTCATGTAGTGAGTGTTCATACATCAAACAGGGTGGTCACTGGGACAGAGTGTAGTAGCCACTTGTAAGCAGGAATAGGAAGGTTTTGTTCTGCTGGTGATATATTTTTATCTATAGATGAAAGTCCCACTAGAAGAGGATGATACATAGCAAGTCTGTGCCCAGATGACTCATCCTATTTGTGAGCTGAAGCTTGGGTGTCTCCCGGGGTTTCCAGGATAGCATGTACTAGAGGATCAGAAATCACCTCTGAGTCATCTCAAAAACAGATTTGCCTCTGCTGTCATGGTTTCCTTCCTGTGTCTCTGCTGCGCACAGTGCATGTGTACACTTCATGTGCATAGGAGGTGGTCCTGGCTGCAAGGATCCCTACTGCACACAACTCCATTGCCAAACACCCTGCAAATCCTAAGGGGCCATCATAGAGATTAGAGGTATAACAAACTTGTTTCCCCTGTACTCATCTTGAATACAGACATGAAATACCTATATATCCCAGTGAATTATCCTCACTGATCAAATTTGATGGACTTCAAGACAAATCTAATGAATTTCACTCTGGTGCCTAACTAAAAGTTTATAATCTTTTCTCTTTCCATGCATATTTTAGTTCCAGAGCTCTGTGTGTTACTGATAACACAGCATGTAAATATATAAATGTAATTATAAGGCCATCATACCTATCTGGGAGACTTTTGCTAATAATTTCTTTTAAACTATTCCTTCTCTTCTTCTACATAGACAAAGCCTCTATCATGTTGCCAGCAGCTATTTGATCCTTAAATGAGAGAGGTTTTATCTTTATTTCAATTATGGAAATAATTTTTATAGGCTATAAAAATGGTAATCTTGTTAGAAGTAAGTAAAGAGTCTCTCAGGTATTAGTTTCAGTGCTTTTCTCTGTAAAACAATTCAATAGTGTTATACATGTTTCTAAATTCAGAATTTTATACCTACACAACAGGTCTATTTGTTTTATAGGAGTAGCTATAGATCTTCCTTCACTTTCAACTTTGAACACAAAGATAAAATAAGTTTTAAAATCTCACTGCACACATTTTTCACCTATATTTACTCAAAGCTCTCAATTATGCCCAGTTAATATATCTCATAACTGTCTCATACGCTTTCATTAACTAAAGCTCAGAAATTTGGTATTTTTGTGTGTCTCCTCCTAATTTCACTTTCACCACTTTGCCTGAAATCTTCAGCAACAGAAACACACAAAGAAGCAGAGAGTTACTTTAGTTACAAATGGCAGAAGTACATTTTTCACTTGTATAAAATTTATGACAGCTGTTTATTTTTAACACAAGTCAATGGTTGTGTATAGCACAATGCAGTCATCAACACACCTAGAGTTTTAACCAATACACTTTATGAAGTCAGAAAATTTTACAAACTCACTTGTAATTTTCACGTTAAAATATAAATGCTGTATTCCAAAATAGTCACAATAAGAAATTTCATCTCCAGGCCCAGTGTCCTACCACATTGCTCAGCTTCAATTGTTTTGTTTCCCTGTGTGATCCACATTAGACGGGAGTGGTGACAGCAACCTGATGGGTTCAATACACCTTAATCCTAGAAAGCCGTTTGAAAGAGAATATTTGATATTAAAAACAACTGCCTAAGGAAGAATCTGAATTACAGAAATTTGTCTTTGTTGGATGCTTCCCCTGACTTGGCCATTTAGCTAGACCGAAACATTCCATAAAACCTTTAAAATATTTTGTCTGTGTGTGTGTGGGAAATCTGGCAGTAAGGCCAAGCAAGTTACAGTCACACTGAGAGAAAACACCCAGAGATGTCTGCTCAAGCCAAGTGGAAGCTCTCAGATTTTCTTGTTTTCCTTTTAATGTCTGTCCACCATCCATTCTATATCATTATACTCCAGTTACATTTATACTACTGAACTGAACCATGTGCAAGAACATTCCCTGGCACTGGGCTTGCTTACTAAACCTGTAAGCTCTTAGAATCATCTGCAAATATGGTGAGTGGTCTCAGAAAAGTATTTAACC
>NW_024581137.1:11351502-11586890 GCF_017639235.1 Corvus kubaryi
AGTATTGTGTCCTGTTTTCTCAAGACATGGAAAATGACAATAGTGATGTTCAGAAGAGCACAGAGTTGAAACCTCAGTCAGCAGCAGGTTGGTGTGTGTAAAGTCACTGTGTTGGTCTCCAGTAGGTCTTCAAATCTGAGGTCTGGGTTGGGAGGAGGGAGTCCCAAGCATACAGTCTTCAGCTTCTCTTTTGACTTTGTCACACTTCTCCAGTAGCATCATGCCAACCCCCAAGAAAAACCCAGGGGAGGGGCCTTTCTCTCACATGCTGACATCCTGCTCAGACCATCCTGCTCAACAATAGGATCTGCCCTGGGGCTTCCTCCAGTATAGGAAAATTTAGGTTTATACCTTAAATTTTCTCATGGGAGAGAAGGAGGCTGAATGCTGAGGAGGTTTAGAGACAGGTGCCTTTTTATGTGAGGCAAGATATGCAGAGGCAGGGAATGTGCTGTAGCAGACAGGAGGGTCAAAGAGGGGAAGTCCGCAGCTCCTCCTCAGCCAAGAGTCTCCTATGACAACAGCAGCATAGAAAATAGCATCAACCAGAGCTTGCCTGCCGGCAAACAGCCGGGGTCCCCACTTGGACCTCTGCCCCCTATCATGGTTGGCACCCTGATGGCAAGCACTTTAAATTGGTTACAGCTGCCAGCTGAGACTGACTTTGGCAGGCACGTGGAATGTGTCTGGGTGCATGCTACGCCTGAGGGAGGAGCTTTCATAGCCTGCCCCTTCTTAATTTGCATGTGGGGCTTCCCGCGCTCTGCCACACTCTGGCACCTGCCACAGACCACATCCTTGGTCATAAAAGGCGTAAACAGACCAAGACATTGCAAAATAAGGAATGCAGCCTGGCTTCATCTGTAGAGAAAAGCCTGGGGAGTGCCCAGCTGTTGTGCTGTGCTGAAGGACATTTCCCAGGTGGAGGAGATGCAGGTACAGATCTGCACCTTGAGAAGGACTGTGTGTACAAGATCTTCTAAGGGGAAGAAGCAAACCTAACAATTTACAAAAAGTGCAGGCAGGGTGGTTGCAAGGCTTTGAGGGTTCGGTGCAGTGATTTATTTGAGCTCTGTAGTGAACTAGGCCTAGCTCTGTACCAAAAGTGCCTTCATGGTTGTGCAGCCAAGGAAGTGGTCTGCTGCACCCCTGAATTGCAGTCACCACTTTCTCATGTCTTTCTTTTTTACCTGACTCTGCATACAGAGGAAACATAATTTTTTGTGGCATAGACAGCCATACCAGCAGCATCTTTGGCTTGCTTTTGATTAAATTTGCCAAAAAGTTCTACAACAGTTTAAGAGGGCCTGGAAACATCTAGCACTGGAGTCCCATATGATGGGGTAATGATGTAAACCCTGTATTGCACATTTTAAAAAGGCAGATTATCCTGTTTCACTGGCAAGCAGCATGTCCTTGGTTAAAACTGAGTGAAGATTCATTGTGAAATCTGTAGTGTATTATAGATGCAGTACTATTAATACAGAGAAAGGTTGTATATGGTATTTGTATACATGTGTACACAAACAGAATATAAACCTACGGGAAGGAAGCCATATTTTTCAACATTTGAACTTAATTCAAAAAATCAGCTTTGAATTTTCAGCATTTTTCAGTTGTCATGTTCTTCCTTCCTGTTACTGATTTTTGTAGTTCATTCCCTCCACCATGTCCTTTGTTGGAGTTGAAATACAAATTATTGGTTTAGTGAAATCATTTATCCTGCACTTTTCATAAGTGCATTCTTTGAAATGAGTAGGGAAGTAAAATGTATACATTCAAAGTATATGAATGTATACATTCATATATTTTTGTGTATGTATTTATACAAAATATATATATGTATATATAAGTATATATATACTTATATTTGTATAAGTATAAATATATAAGTATATTTATACAAAAAAATACTTTTGTATTTATACAAAATATAAAAGCAGCTGCCAAAATATTGTCTCTTGCAAATAAAAAGGATAAACTTTCCAAAAAATGCTACAAATCCTAATATAGAAATAATTCTGAATTTCATAACGTAACATCAATACGTGTATATCTTTAAGAAAAACATCCTGGAAAACACATTTTCATATTTCAAACTATATGTATATAATATGCCAAAAGTAATTATCTTGAACTTATATAAATTAAATTGAATCTTTTGCAATCCATTTGATTAATTATAAATAGTGCCACTTGCAAATTTTCTTTGTGTGGGATCCATCAATCACTTTTGGATGATCAAGATTTTCATCAACGTAATTTTCAACAGATGAAGTAAATAAACCACTTAAATGAGCCCATTATGTCTCAGAATGCAGGTCAATATATTTTGATTACCTGTTGCCACAACAGCTGCCAGGGTTGCTAGAGGTGCCTGGAGGCATCATGAGGCAATCCAGCTGTGCAGTGTGTGAACCACAGGTGCAAAGGTGACTTTTGGGGGCAGCTTTATGGGTATGGTGCTTATTAGCACTGCAAATTCATCACAAAGTTCGTCTGCATCACCACTAAAACCTCATAAGGGCATGCTTGGAGAACACATCTTTTTCTTGGTCCTGAAATGTCATGTAGAAGTTCTAGAAGCGTCAGATTTATTAAGCTGTGGATGAGCTAAGCAGAGTTGTGTCATCCACAGAAAGAAAGTTTTTGCACCTGGAAATATATTGATGGATATTCTTTTCCTTTAAAGGGTAAATTTCTGTTTCTGGTGTATATTCAGACCTGAGCTCCTCAAAACACTTTCAAGCCAATCTGAGATTTTAATCTATTGAGTCTTTCCTCAGTATTGGGCACCCTGGCTTTTTGAGTTTTATTTCTATGGGGAGGAAGGTGAGAAGATTTATTCTATGTATGCTATCCAGAATATTGAAAATTTCTAAACAAAAATATATTAACACTTTAAAAAATAAAATGAAATGTTTTGGCTCTGACTGGTGTAGTTCATCCTGTCCTCGGTTTGTACTCGCTTTTTTTAATTGTAAAAGTTCAAAACGGTAAGACAAGGGAGTTATGTGATGTGGTTAATGCCAGAGTCTTGTAGCTATGAATAATTTCAGAAGTTTTAAAAAAAATATATAATATATCCTGAGCTGCTTGTAAATTGTGTTAGTACCTCAGCAGAATCGGATCCTGGAGAGAAATATGAATGGTGGAGGCCTGGAGGGAGGAAATGGTGACAGCTGACAGAATGGTAGCGAGTTTGTACTAAAACTTCACACTTACTTTCTCCTGCTGTTCTGGAGTGATAGACATGTAATATCACATAAACACCCAAGCAGCAGTGCAGCTATCAGTGCTTCTCCTTTCCTGCAGTCAGATTCTTTCTTTAGAGATTCTTTGTCCTCAAAATAAGAACCAACTGGAAAAAGGAAGGAATAAACAGTTGAGTTTTTTTAATTTGAGAAGCTAGGTGGATTCTTCAGATACAGCTCAGGTATCTTGTAAAAAAAAAATATTGGTCTTTAATTAACATACACTTTGGAATAATTTCCTTAGTGGTACTTTCTCTAGAACTTTTTTGTTCTGTGATGCTTTCCTCTGTCATATTTTCCTATAAGAGTAGGAATTTTATACTAACACAATTAAGAAAACCCTTGTACAATACTTATTTAATGCAAAACTACACTGCCTGCAAGTTGCCACTGCACTGTGGTGTTGATATTTCCTGCCAGTCTGTCTATTTCGAGAACTGGTAGATTTTATATTGAATTAATGTTTTTTGGTTAAGGTGGTGGGTTGCTTTTTTTTTTTTTTTTTGAACTTCAGTTTTATCATAATCTTAATTTCTAAATCTACTGAATTGAGTGGGATGCCCTGATCTTATTCTCTAGAGCTGAATGCTTCATAGAAACCTGTACTGGCAGCAGGAAACCAGCAAGTGGCATTAACTGCATTGGAAGAGACTGGGAAAGGGTGAGCGGAGAGGCAGCAGCTCTGGCAACTGGAAATGGGCATGCCTCAAATCCACCCAGGTTGTGAGTAATGGCGAGACAGCAGTTTGATAATACCTGTGGATGCAACTCCCTTCTGTGGCAAATTTGAAATCACCCTTTAAACAAAAACCGCCAGAGTCAAAATTTAAGCGTCTTAATAGTTAGACTTGAGGAAGTTAATTTTTTTTTTTCTGTTTGTTAAGGGAATCTCTTTATATATATCTTTCAGATGATAAGACAGTGATTTCGAGAATAACTATAAAACCAAAATAAAATAATGAACTGTGGCTACCATGTAAACTCATTCATTTCTTGTTCTTCCTTTTTCTGTCATGGAAGAAACTTCTTTACAAATGTTGTTTAAAAAGATGCCACAGAGTGGCAGTCTCTTTGTTTTTGTGGAGGAAATGGTTCTTCCTTTCTGCCTTTTTTCCCCAGTCTGTGTGTATGTTAAATTTTGCTTTTCTCTCTTTCTGTTGCTCTTTATCTTTTGAGTTTGGATAGTATTTTTATTGTCCTTTTATATCTTTCAGGTTCTAGAATCCATGCTGCCTCACTGGATTTCAAGCTGGATATTTTTGATTCCTGTATGCGTATTTTTGTCTTCTGAAGTTTTCTTTTAAGTCAAAGTTCAGTTATAACTGAAAGAAGAGTTTGCTTTTTAAAGAAAATTGATTTATAGCCTGTGTTTAACCATGGATTCTGGCTTGCCTTTAAGTCGTTATTCATGACTCATTGAAATGCGTATTTTACTAGTAACTTCTTTCTGCTTAACCAGGCTTTCTGTCATCAATCATAATGCCTTTTCAGCCAGAAGAGAAAAATGCAAAGAATGATAATATTACAGTAGCACTGATGTGCGTCTCCATAGCTTTAATAGGATAAGTGTCAGCACTGATGCACTTCAACATCATCTATTACAACAATACCGAGAAGCGGAGGAAGAAGGCAGCCAAGCTGGTTGACATTTATGTGTGTATCTTATGCATGATCAACTTAGCATTTGCTCCCAATTGAAAGCAGGAGTGTATAAAGGAGAGGATTATGTAAAGTGAGGATTACTACTCTAAACACAGCGCTTACAAATGTAAAGCTATAGATGGAGGACTACCTTTCTATGAGAAAGGACAGAAAACTGATGCAGACATGAGAATTCACTGTGTAGTTTTCTAGTGGAGAAACTTACCATTCTGAAGGAGAGATGGGGAGGGAAAAAAATTCTTGAAGCATCTCAATGAAGCAAGTCAATTACAACTCATCTCAGATTCTCATCTCCTTGGCTTTGCTGACTACTTTTATTTTTAAATATAGTGACTGATTTCAAGCATATCCTGCCTCTACCTGCTATGCAACTTGATTGTTGTGATTAGTGATTAATATTGAGGAAATTGAGATGGAATTCCATCTCTTCACCAGCTTCACTGTTATGTAAATAATACTACTTATGAATTCTGCATAGCTCCTTTCAAAGACCTCAGAGTTTAACAGGATTGCACTGCCCACTGTAACTCACTTACTGTAAACAATTCCAAAAGAATACAAAAAGGTATAATGAGGCCATGAATAGCAAATTTTAAAGCACTGGAAATTAGATCAGTTAGGCAATTTACAATAATTTGTGTAATGTGAAGGACAGAAGGCTTGAGTGTTTGATCTGGGAGTGTCAGAGGGGTGGCCTCTCAGTTTGATTGTTAAATCCCAGAACGAATGGAGATTGGGTGGGCTCCAAAAGTTAGATGGAATAAGGCAAATATCTGGACTCTCTGAGTGGTGGTAATGACAGATTGGTGAGTTCAGATGTTAATTCTCCTATTTATCTGAAACACCTATTTTTGAAAGGGCTGGACTGCCTGCTGAAAGTACCCATCTCTTCAAGATAACTAGCTTAAACTACACAGATATCTTTTGGGTGGCCACAGCAGCAGTGAGTGACTTTGTGACGAACAGGAAGTTTAAACAGTGGAAAAACAGGGAGAGATAACACCAACCACAGAGTGATTCATTACAGCTGAATGGAAAAAAGATTTTGTAACCTTCTCTAATCTTTTTAAAAAACACTCTGTTAAATGTTATGCACTGGTGTTCTTTTTCACAGTGTGCTTTCTGACCAGTAGATTACTTGACATAATTAGTTTGTAGTAGCTCCACTGGTATGAGGGATGCTCTCTATTCTGGGTGGGGTTTTTTGTGGTGCCTGTGAGGGATAGTGAAATGTCATCTGTTCAGAGGCCTGCTCCTCTTTAAAACCAAAATGTTGGAAGTATAGAAACTATCCAGGCAAGTTTGAGAATGTCACTTGGTGGTTAGGCTACAACTGAGGAAGAAACACATATGAACGCTTGTAAGATGCTTTCTGAGAAGCTGACAAGTGGGCAGATGCAACAGGACACAACGAAGGAAGGGAAGACAGTGTTGATGAATAATCCCACTTGAGTATTCCATGGCACCAAAACCAACAAAAAATATCATGATACCACCAAGTACCACAGTTCTGTTAAACAAGTTTGAAAATAATTATGTCAAAAAGGCTTCTAATGGTGTCACATTTTGAGTCACCTAATATAAATGATTATGATATCAAACATACAAAGCAGTTATTGAAAAATATGTCTAAGTGACTTGAGTTAAAAATTGCATTTTTATAAAATTTCATATTGTTGTGCTCTTCATGTTGTCATAGCTATTGCCTATGCACATACAACATTCTGGACAATAAAATTAGTGTGCCACTTAGTATGACAAAGCTGAAGACTTTTTTCTTTGTGACATTGCAGGAAAAACTACTTGATGAAACAGAAGTAAAATCAAAAGAAATAGTTATGTGGCTGGGTTCCCAGTTGCTGCAGTGCTTGTTACCTTTTTAATTAAAGAACGGGGATCATTAGGTACTTAGAAGAAGGGCAGCTGCATGCTGGACTACAAATAAATCCAGAAATGTTACACACACGCTGCTGCAGATCTGCTGCAGGGCAACAGATATTTCTTCACATATGAAATTATTCTGATGTGTGAGTTCATTGCTAGCTTTCTTCCTCACCAGAGACTCAAACTGTTAGCACCACTTCTGCATTACTTCCAGCAGAATTTATAATGACAAGAATGAAACATTTTAAAATATAGCTGTGAGCTTCCAATTTACATCAATATTACCAAACTGCTCACATTTTCCTTAGACAAATTTTGGGTGTTTCAGCATCTGGTTGATCCAGCCACTCTCCAACCAAAAGCTGGTTAGCTGGATTTTCTCTTTTGTTTTGGATTTTTTCTTTTGTTGCTGTCAGAAGTTGCTTCAAAGGAGATGCAAAGGCAGTTTCTGACATGTCATCGTTATATTGGCAATTTTAGAGTCAGAGATAAGCTGTGTTCCTCTTAGAGTTCTGGTGCAGCCTTGCTGCTCTTGATCAATTTTCACCTTTAGAACAGCACATTTCATTTGCTGTGCAAAGGGAGGGGACACATCTGAGAAACTCATAGCACATTCAGCATCTTTCACAGCGCTGACCCCAGCCATGCCTGACTGAACTGCAAGGACATCTTGCCTTTTTCAGTCTAGGGCATCAATATTATAACAAATAGCCTTGAAAATCTTGACATCCCTTGCACTCACCACTGCCTGTTGTTTCAATGCATAATCACCTGGGGCTGATGCAAATCCTCTCTTGCTTGGCACATGGAGATTATACCAGTCCAAACAAGAGGTTCACCTACAGAATGTGCTTTTGGAGGTGACTGTTGGTGTGGTCTGATGACATAGTCTACCCCACATTAGGATGTCCAAGAATGCTGCCAGGGATGCTCAGCAATCTCTTTCATCCTGACCACCATCACTTCTTTCCCTGTAATAAAAAAATAATCAATCATCACCACCACAAGTAGGTCCGTAGCTGCAGGCTGCTGTATGTGAAAACATGAAGCCAAAGTCAAAGACTGACAGGGCTACTGTGGCATTTCAGTTCCCACTGAGACTTTAATGGTAGATATTTCTCTGAAGCGCTCAAAAAGTTCTGAAATCATTCTTTCTCTGTAATGAAAATTGGGATTTTGTTCTTGCCAGTAAAAACTGTATCAATGTCTTAGTGATATAAGTGCTGTTAATACTTTGTGCCATTTAGTCTCTGCTGGCACCAGCACTCTTACCGTGCAGACCTGCTGACTACTTCCTTCCTGATGGAGAGAACGTGAGGTCCAATACACCCAGCTTGCACCTGTGCTTTGGACGTAGTGAAAATCAGTCTTGCAAAATGTCTGCCTTCCCTGAACACTCAGTGGGGAGTTGTTGGTGTATTAGCACACCATGGGTAAAGCTTCTCCACCTCAGCACACACACCAGCCAAGTAATTTACTGACATCTCCTGCCTTACTCCTTTCCAGATACATGTATCATTTCCGAGATACACCACCTTCACATGCAGAGAATCTCTCCTGGCACTCTGATGGACAGGAAGAGGAAGTCTAAACATTAGAAGTGCATCAGAATAGGACATGAATCATTCCTTGTCCCTTCTTCCCACTGCTGGAACAGAACAATCATGCAGCTAGAAGTGCTCGGGCTGTGGTTCATACTGAGCCAGTCTGGAGGCTGTGCAAGGCAGAACACTGTGATAGCAGTACTGCACACATCCATACCTAATAGTATTAGTCTTCCTCAATATCATTTGGAAACAGACTACTCTCGTAACACTGTTACACAACACAAGAGAGTTTGGCAAGAGAAGAGGAGGAGTTCTCTACAGCTCTGATGGATGGAAATAAGTGAAATTAATCCAGTAAAGAAGTCTGCACTGTTAATTCCTTTGAGAGTCCTGAAAATAATTTTTCTGTGCATTTTTCATGGTGCCCACTGGTTTGTCTGAGGACGTGTAGTAGCATAGCCCCTTCAAGAGCAATAAATCACAGAGTGACAGGATGTTCTCATGGTATTGTGGTGTGGCACACTTACACCTCAGTTTGGAGGTTAATGGGTTCTTTCCTCTGAAAGCTTATACAGATTTGAGGAGGCATTCCCCAGAGCAGCTAACATGGTTGTTTAATGATTGCCAAACTGGGTGCTTGCGTCATTATCAGGTCTATTTAAGATATTTGCCAGTGCCTTTTCTAAATCTGTGTAGAAAAAGTTTCTCAGGTTACCTGAGAAATAACCTGAGGTTATTCTCATGGAGTAATGGTATATTTCAACTTCTTGAAGTCTTACCATATTTTTTTATATGCATTCACATATTTTTCTGACTGGCTAGAATCCATCTCATTTAATTCTCTGAAAGTGTGTTTTGTTGGTTCTGCTAGCTGCTTATACACTCATATTCCCACTGCCCTCCCTCCCAGGAACACATGCCCAACTATGTTCTACTGGCCAGCTGGCAGCAGCTCCTGAAATGCTCCTACTGCAAGGATATTGCTCACCAGAAAATAGAGGCAGAGGCTTACCCTTAGCAGTAAGGAATGGGGGATATTTTCTTCTGGTTTTGCAGGCAGAGTTGATGATCCAAGATTTGCTGGATTGCAGCTGTGTGTAGATTTTATAGGTGGGAAGCCCTGTGGACTCTCTGTTCTGACTTATAAACTCATCAAAACACATCAAGCTCTAGCTTAGCTAGCTATATGCTAGAAGAACGTTTCTAAAGTCCAAGGACTGTGACTTTACAGCCTGATGACTGGCATACCCTGCACCTATGAGGTGCTTAAGTCAGACCACCCCCTTACTCCTCCCTGGCTCCTCAAGTTGTTCCTGCACTGCAATCCCCCAGGCAGAGCATATCTGTGCTCCATGTCTGCATTACAGAGTGACGCTGCTGGGGTGGAAGTGCCTCCATGCCACTTCAGCTGTAGCCTTCTCTGATGGCAGCTGCTCAGGGAAACGTCAGCACATGGAGAATGTTCGGGGTCTGTTACCTGCTGGCAGAAAACTTGAGATGCTTTGATCAGATCCCTGCTGGCTGATGCAGTGTGGGTGTGCAGGAACAAAGGTGAGCTGACAGCATTTTCCCAGGAGCTATTTCATGAGGAGCTCACCACTGCAGAAGTAGGTGTAGAGGATGTATTGCTTTCTTAATAGATTATTATTCTCTCTGATCAGACAAGATCTGATTAAAAAGATTTTATTCCTTCTGATAATCAGAGAAAAGCATTCCTTTTTAATTGAATTCCTTTTCAAGCTCTGTGAGCGCCAGCAGGAGAAAAATTCTAGAAGAAAACTAATGGAATTTGTTATCATTATGCTTAATAATAGAGATATTCTGATTTCAGAGGTGATTTCAGAGGGCAATTCCACTCCTGCAAGGGCAATCCATGGGTTTGGTCTACTAAGACTCTCCTAAAAATGTCTTTAATATCTTCCTAGTATTTCATCTTTCAGCCACCTCCATTTGTCAGAAAGCAATTGTTGCCTATTTTTGACTCCTCAGATTTTGTTTGCATACTTCAGAGACACCTTTTAAGGTGCCTCTTTTGTCTTTTTTTGTCTTTTTGTCTATTTCTCTCTTGCTCTCAACTTCTTTGTAATTTTAAATAATAAACAAGTAGATAGTTATGAGTTACACTATTCCTTCTTTTCTCATTCTCCCTTGCACTGTTTTATCTTGACTTTTAATGGCTTAAGTTTTATGATTGAACTGTTTCTCTTTTATAAAACCTAAGATATTGTTGGTTTTGTTGTCTCAATTTTGCAGACTTCTAAGGGCTCCTTCCTCTATGTGATTCTAATCTTTCTCTAATGCTTCATGAGAAGATACTGCTGTTGTGAGATTATTTTGTAAATTATTCTCATATTTATACAGAGTGTGCTGTCAGAGGAATCCACCACCAAGGCTGTTCAGGTATTTCAACAAAAGTCCCCTGCTTTGGCACAAAGATTATCTTTTGAGTCAGAGGGCTGGGTCCATTCCATATATATGGTATGGGTTTTAGAACAAAGCTTTTGAGTTGAGGTGGTTGCATGGTGGGAACCTTCTCACACTGCAGATGACACGTCTGTGAGCAGACACCAGGCTGAGTAAGAGTTTTTGTTACCCAAATAAACTTTAAAGCCGTATAAATCTTCTGGAAAGTGATTGTAATCACACTGTAACTTTGGTTTAAGGCAATGGTTCTCAAACTTCATACTCTCCAGCTTCCTCCTGCCAGGACTTGACTGGCAACAAATCAAATAAGTCAAGCATTAGGGTAACCAGTAACAGACTAGCTCAAGTCTAGAAACCTGGAAAAATTACACTGAACTTCCTGGTGCTTGGTAAGTTAGTTTTCCCACCCACAAACATAAAACCAGTATTTCACCAAACAGATGGAAAGAAAACAGACAATGAGGAGATGAACCATGTGCCATATGATACCAAACCACTCATCTTTAAAGGGAGTAAGAACTGCTTACAAAGGTATTCTGAACTTCATTCAGGTATTCTGAAGATCCACATGCTAAATCCATGTTTTCAGCTGGGATAGAGTAAATTTCCTTCTTAGTAGCTAATGCAGTGCTGTGTTTTGAATTTTGAATGAAAATAACGTTGATAACACAATGATGGTTTGGGTGTTGCTGAGCAGTGTTTACCTGAAGTCAAGGACTTTTCAGTGTCCCATTCTCTGCCAGGTGCACAAGAAGGTGGGAGGGAGCATGGCCAGGACAGCTGACCTGAAATGGCCAAAGGGACATTCCACAACACAGACTGCCATACTCAGTACGCACATAAGCTGGGGAAAGTTGGCTGAAGTCCTCTGATTGCTGCTGGGGGACAGGCTGGGCACTGATCAGCAGGTGGTGAGGTGAGCAATGTGTTGTGCATCGCTTGTTTTTCTTGGCTTTTATTTCCTTGTCTCCTTCTCTCTCTCTCTCTCCTTTTCATCACAATTATTGTTTTTATTATCATAATTTGTATTATTATAACTATTATTACATTTTATTTTATTTTAATTTTTAAACCATGTTTATCCCAGCCCACAAGTTTTGCCTTTTTTTTTAGTTCACCTCCCCATCCTGCTGGTGAGGGAAGGGGAGGAAGGGGAGGAAGCGGCTGTGCAGTACTTAGTTGCCATCTGGGGCTAAACCACACACACGAAGTAAGTCATTAGATATGATCATTTTTTACAAAGCAAAAGGTGGAACATAAGTTGCACAGAGAAATTTTGTTCATTAGCCTAAAATTTTAAAAAGTTTTAACTTCTGCTGATGTTACTCTTCTCAGGGAGCTGGCGGGTAAAATGTCGAGGGAAGGGGGAAATTTGAGATGAAAAAAAGGCAGTTTTCACATGTCATTTGTCTGCAACTTTACTTCTCCTTTGAAAGGTTCTATGGGCTAGGGGGAAAGAAAAGTGCCTTGTTACAGATAGGAATGTTTTTAGGGTAACTGTAGAAGGTAGCAGTAGAGCTAAAGCAGGAAAGTGCCTGGTGACTGGTGTTGCACAGCCTCTTTTATGGACCAGCACCACCAGCATGAGCCCTGATGTTTCATGTTTTCACAGCAGAGTCAAAGGACAGTGAGAGAGACACCAGGAGCAGGAGATGAGTCCATGAGTCATCTTGGTGCTCCTCATTGCAGAAAAGCCTCTTTCCCAATTTGTTTCTTCATTTGTTTCATCCAGGATACACAAGCCATCACCCACATAGGTTAAGTTTTGGAAAGGGGGCTGGAATGATTATGCCAATGGAAAAACAAAATGTGGAGCTTGTGAAAATTCCCCTTTTCTTCCAGCTTTTTCCTAGTAGGGGGCCTTTTCACCTGCTGGTTTCCATATTGCAACATTTCAGAGGGGGTTTCCACGGATAGAGGATATGAAAATGAGAGAGGAAGAATTGCTACAGGAAGTGGATTTATTAAAAAATGTGGCTGAAGGATTTTTTTATCACATCTTTGAGTAAACTGTAGTGGTGTGCTAATGTAAGATGCGTCACTGGGTTTGATACTTCTGCCAAGCAGAGTATGAAAATAAAGCAGCATGCATTTTATGCTATTTTTTAAGATCATAGAAAGGTTCTACCTTTTCATAGTGGTTTTTAAATTTTGTGGCTCAAAAGATTAATGCAATTTATTTCCAAGGAGTTTTAGAACTTACAAGGTGTTTTGTGAAGCAGTACTATGTCTTGGAAAGCACAGATCAGCTTTCCAAATATTTGAGAGAAATCATGAATGAAAAAATCATCATGCAAGTCAACGCCTTCTAGTCTATCTCCTGCAACCTTCTTTCCTCTGACACATTCATCATCTCCATCCTTGCCTGCCAGGACATAAAAGCAGACAGATGTTTCTAGCACTACTCTCTTGCTAGCATTAAGGCACTGAGAACCCCCAACACATCTTTCCTTGTCAGAAAGAAAATTACTTCGTCTGGAGCCCAGCTTTCCCCTCTTCTGCTGTATGCAAGTCTGCTTGTGTGTTTCTACATGTACCTCGGTGCTCCTGCGTGGTTTTCCATAAATGATTGTAAACAGGAGAGCTCCTGCAGGCAGGGATGCCATCTCAGTCCCAAGAGAGTCGGAAGCTGCAACTCTTTCATCGTGTACAACATCAGCATCCTCTTCCTGAGCTGCGGCTCTTGTCCTGTGATTGTCGGTCTGATCACACAATTGTTGGCTGATGAACAAGATGCTTCTGTACAACTTACGTGATACCCTTTGTGTGACAGCACATGGTCTTGACTTACCATGGATTTAGTATGTGGCTTCTCACTGACAGCTGAAAACAGTGTAGTAAAGAAGGCATGAAGAAATTGTAGGGGGTTTTTTTGCTGGTCTTTTGTAGCTTTGATATTTTTTAAAATTATTTTTTTCATTATTTCTTTGGGTTTAGTTTTGTCTGATATTTATTCTTTGTGCAACAATCATTGCAACAAATGCTGCCCTCCTGTAGCTTTTCTGCAATATTTTCACCCATATGCTTATGGATAAAGCAATTTTCAATTTCTTTCATAGTGTTACCCACATGTAGTTCTGCTCTGTATGCCAGATAGCTGCTCTGTGGCTCATGGTGGCACTCAAAGCCCCAAACTGGAATGTATGTGATAAAAGGCAAGGACTGTACTGTAGTTTTAGGCTTAGGGTTGACACAGGAAAAAAAAAAAGAGGTAGTTATGACAGTATCTGTTATTGTTAAGAGTGTCATTGCTTGAGGGAAGAAGAAAAAAAAGGGAGTGGGAGTGCGTCTTTGTTTATTTCCTAATGCATCTGTTCCTTCTGCTTGTTTGCAGAGGGGCATGTCCATCTGACAACATCATCAGTATGACCTTTCTCTGTGAGGAGGCACAAGTAACAGATGAATCAGAAGGAAGATGTGAATTAAAACCAGATATGTCTCTTGTGCATCACCCTCAGCACTGTTGAAAAGGATATGCTCGAGTCAGGTAGGAACAGGCTACTAGTAGCAGTGTAGCTGTGACAGCAGTGAGCACGACCATTTGTGTGGTAAGAACCACCTATAGCTTTCCATCAAACTAACTTAGGAAGTCAGGAATACAAATGGGATTTTGGTTTTGGTCTGCTTGCCTGCTCTGTTTATACAGAACTTAATGCAGAGAACAACAATGGAAGATACACCTAGAAGTTTGATATTCTTTTCTCCAGAATCTCTGAGGATTTTCCCAGTCTTCGTTGGATAACATTAAAAATGAGTGGGGTGACTAAATGGGTTACAATTTTACATGATCTTTTGATGTGAAAGCAATTATTAACATCTATAATTATCTCCAGAATTACTTGTGTCCTGCAAATGGCATTCAAATCAACATTTTTAACTGTTTTCCAGGGTATGTCATTAGGTAATTCATAGTAAGTAATTGTACCCTGCAATCTGAGCTCAATATTACTGTCCTTTCAGAATTTAGTTCTCAGACCATCCTTCTAAAGAGTGACCATTTTTTATTTTAACCAGTTTTTAAAGTGCTTTAAAGATCTCAGCAGGGGACTGGATATTGAATAGAGCTTATCTCCATCACTTTAATGTGAGTCTTAGATGTAACAACACTGACATCAATGCTTAATCCATTATCCTCTGAATTAAGAGGACCATAGTGAGATCTACACATTGCTCTCCCATTGTCTTGTCTGCCCACAGCCTACCCACTGTGGGACAGAGTGGGAAAGAGAGAAAGCCTTGATGCTGTGCAAGTTCACTCCATTCCAGCCAGAGCTGGTGCTGCATGCAGCCCCATGGCGCCCAGGCAGGGCAAGCAGGGCAGGCCCAGTGCCAGCCAGCAGCCAGTAGTTACCAGCCAGCTGTGATGGGCAACACAGCTTCAGCATCACACCAGGAAGTCAAGGCAGTGGGTCAGGGTTATTTCAGCAAGGTACACAGCCAGGCACAGGTAAAATATGTCAGGCAATAGCAAAGGCAAGGCCATCAAGGCATGATTTGTTCGCATGGCTAAGGACATGCATGTAATTTCCCTTTTTCTCCCCTAGACTTGCACAGCATTATGGTGGACTGATAGATCATCAGCAAACTCACAAGCAAGGTCAGATGACTCAGATCTTTACCGGGTAGGTCACCTTAAAAACATTGGTCAGTGAGAATAGGCAGTGACACAGGACATTTCTTCAAGGAACAGATATTTTATTTAGCCCCAGCAGTACAGTAAGGGAAAAACATTGTACTTGTTGCAAAACCTGCAGCTTTGCCAGTTTTTCTAAAGGCTTTGGTAGATCCAACTTTAAAATCTGTCCCTTCGCACTTCATCTCTCTGATACTGAACTCTAGGTCTACCTGCTGTCTTTGAAAATCATGAGCTGATCAATCTATTGTTTGAGCAGGAGTGGACCTGGTAACCCTAGAGGAAGCCATAAGACCGGGATTCAGATTTCGGGACTTGCTGCTGGACCATGGACACCTCACACTTTTTAAAAGAGGCAGAAAGGATCCTGAAATGATCAGGAGTTTTCAACAAAGTTTTTTTATGGAAATGTCAAGGCAAAAACATTTATTCAGGATTGACAGAGTAGGTGTATGTTCTTTCATTCAAAGAAATGTCATCAATCTGAAGTATTAGTAGCATTACTTTTTAAGTGTACTTTATAATCCTCCCAAATCAAGCTTTAATCCATTTGAACCCAGGGATCATAGCACTTTCTGCAGCAGAGATTGCCAGACAAAAAATTATGGGAACTTACAGGGCTGTGAAGGAGGAAGTGTAGCCTTGTGTAACTCCTAGAAGTCTGGGGTGGGAGAAATCTGGCCTCAAGCTGCTGGGATGCAGCAAACAACAGTGGGGTCTTCAGCAGAAGGGTTAGAGAGTGTCTGCACTGAGCAGAGCAGGAAGAATGAATCATTAAAAAGAACTTTTAAATCATGAAGATAAAACAGATATTTCCAGAACGGATGTGATTCCCAAAGAGTATAATCTCTCTAATGGAGAAAAGATATACTTCGGAACAAATTTGAATATACATGCACAAGAATATGCTGAACTGATTAAGCACTGTTCAGTAAGTTTATTCTAGTTCTGTTACATGTGTAAATGGAAAAAAATATGGCATCTGATAATAAATAGCCAGACAACTGAAAGTGATGAGACATCAAAGGTTTTTGAAGGCTGATAAAATATTTCCCTGTCCTAGAGAGTGTCTGATCCTTCCCCTCAATTGAATTCCAGATCCAGTTATGGAACCCCAGAAACTTTTTTGGCTGCAATGGACCTAAGAAATAACAAGCAGATCTAGTCCTGAGAGATATAAGAGAGTGATATAAGGCAGAAGTTTTGAATCCTGTTCTGCTTTCATTAACTCTAAATATATAATTATCACAATTCAGTGAGCTGCTTGTGGATTTGGAATGACACAAGTAAAGGTGAAGTTGTGATAATGATTAGTTTTCATATAATTTAATTTTATATATGCTTTGTATGAATTATACAAAGGGAGGTTGGACCAGATGACCCACTGTGGTCCTTTCCAACCTGACCCATTCTCTGATTCTGTGACTACTTGTCATTTGAATAGAGTTTATGTCCTTGCTACCTAAAATCTCTAGTACAAATACCCTGTAAAGGAATTTCCTTCTTCCATCTCTTCCCTTCAGTATCACAATAGCCAGAAGAAGTTGTTAGATCTTCAGAAAAGACAACTTATTGGCCGCAGTGGGTTGTGTTTATTTTGAGACACTTCGAGGAAAAAAATATAAAGGAATGGATACTTGTGCTGCAATTGCTAGAGAAGGACAGTTGAGGAAAATCTTAATGAAGCTTCAGGGCATGACACTTGGGTCAAGACTAGAGTAAGACACATGTGTGTGTCTGCCTTTTAGAGAGAAGATAAAAAAGAGTAGATTGTGAAAGAAGAATCTTACTGGTCTGTAAAAACCAAACAAAGTTGTAGACCTGTAGAGACATGCCGTAAACTCACCAGTCCTCCTAGCTCAGGAAAATCCCAACACAGTTTTATTTCTTTCAAAATCCAGTATTGACACGCTGCAGCTGGACTTCCTGGTAGTTCACAGTTCAGTGGGCTATTCCTGCTATGAAGCACAACATATCCAAGCAGCACATTGTTGTTAAAGCTAAAAAAGCCTCATTGTATAGGAGTAGTTTATGGTCTTTATCAAGGTTGTAGTTTTGGATATAATATACTCTGAATATATGATGAGGCATAAAGCAGACTAATGTTACCAAGATGAAGAAGAAACTCTTCGCCTGAGCCCTGAATTCCACATGAGAGTTAATGTCAGGCCAGTACTTCACAGCTACTCTATAGATCACAGTCAGCTGGATTACAGTGAGCACAACACACACTGCCACCAAAATCCCAATCAGGCAGTAGTTTGCCATCACCATGCGAGCCTCTAGTAACTCCCTGTGGAACTGGAAGCATTCGGATGGCTTGTACGGCTTCGAGGTGCCATAGTATGAGAGAAGAACAGGAGCGATCACCAGCGCTCCCACCAGCCAGGCAGCCCCCACCCAGGCTGTAGTGTAGCACTTCCGAAACTCCAGGCGGAGGAGGCGGGTGACGATGATGGCCACGTAAAAGGCGAAGGTGGCATACATGTGCAGGTAGATGATGGCGCTCGCGAGCCGGCATGCAAACGTATCAAATTTCCACTCCCCCAGAACGTAATAGCTGAGGCGGAAAGGGATGCTGAGGAGCAGGAAGGTGTGCAGCACCAGGAGGCTGATGATCATAAGGGTCATCACAGATTGTGATCTCCTTTGAAACAACTGTCGGGACATCATGATGACCCCGAGGGTGCCACCAGCCAGGCTGATGATGTACAGGACTATCAGAACAGCGCGGAGCTTCTCTGAGGAGTCCAGCGGTGTGTCGTTGGACGAATGGTTCTGTTGGGTTATGGAGCTATTAAGCATCATCATAAACTCCTCTTTTGAAGTTTACTGAGAAAGAAAAATAGGAGTTACACGTTTTCTTTGTTACTTCCTTTATTATTAACTGGAATGTCATAGGTTCATGAAGAGACATGGTACTGAATTGTGTCTGAAATTATGTTATCCCATGTAGTATACAACTTTATAACTGTTGTCATATTGCATATGACAGCAGTAACCCATGCCTCTCAGTATTAAAGCCATGTTTTATCTAAGTATGAATGAGATTTTGATTTACTAAACTGCATTCTAGGATTTTGTTTTTCAATTATTTGCCTCTAGGTTCAGCCATTTGAAATAATGAAGACACTGCTTGTTCATAAATTGTGCAAGTTTTATCTGCACTCATGTTATAAAGCTAAAATTGAAGGTGGGAAAATGTTGAAATGTGAAATATTGTAGCTATCGTGTGGCTACTCTATGATGACACCTGATCCACCTTTTTAGCATCTTGCTGGGTGGGTACAGAATACTTTTGAGGTAGCAACAGCTTTTTTCTAGACCTATGGATCAAATTGAAAATAAAGTTCTGCAGATGAAAATTCAGTATCTTCTGGCTTCATCTGCGAGCCTTTTTCCTACAGAAATTCCCTTGAGCTACTCTACTATGAAAAGTGAAGAAAAGCTAAAAATTATTTTAGGAATGATCTTCTGAAAGATATAATTCTTTTGGCACTTGTTGAACATAGCCACATATAGCTGCATTCTTATTTAGACTTAACTCAAGATGCAGCCTTGCATACAGATAGATTTCTGTACAAGTATACACGGATAGTATGCAGGGTAGAGACATACTTTTTCAATGAAATTTATCCTTATATTAAAAAGAGTTTTGAAAGAACAACATCAGAACTGAAAAATTATCTCTTAAAAAACAGCGTCTTCTCTCCTGATTCCTTTAAACTTTGAAATCAGTAACCTTGTTTTAATCAGCAATTCTTAATTCTTTGCACTTATCTGTAAAGTGATAGACTGCAACTGCAAAACATTTTCAGAGGAACTTCTTATTTATGAAGCATCAGGAAAAGCATCTTTAGAAAGTCAAGATTGGTATAAACCTTTCTGTTCACCTCCTTTTAAAATTCATGACCTTATAAATGTTTAGAATTGTTTACCTGTCTAATATTACAAGACAAGCACAAGAAATTTCCCAGAAACTTTGCTATACCAAAAATTTTACAAACCAATTAATTTTCCAATGTATATTTTTAATATTTCAAAGTGGCTTTGAGAATGTACAAGTTTTAGTTGTTCTAAACAGCATAATTACAGTTTAATGCCAACATTTCATATCACTTGGAAATAGATTACAATTTTTTCACTATTCATAGCAATAAAATATTTGAATTTTACCTTTTAATCTCTTGGTTTTTGACTTCAAATGTGCTATTTCATGCAGCTGTAGCATTCGTCATACATAAGCAGAGTGAAAAAAACAGCCTTTGACCTGTTTGACCAAGATAGCTGAGGGTTTTCTCAGCCCACACACAGGAAGGAACAAGCCTTTCTTTTTGCTTCACTGTGACAGCAATCTCATACGTGCAACTTCTAATGTCCTTTTCATCGTGCAGAGAGAACCACTGGAAAAGCTGCTGAGCTGTCAGGGATGCTGAGCATCAGTGTGCTGGGACAGGTAGAACAAACCCACAGATCTAGTCAGGACTATCTCTGACCACAATTTGGTCAGTCTTAAAGCCCAGATGGGCAGTGATTACCTGAGCTGTACAACTACCACCTGTTACTGGGATTTGGGAAAGAAATGTGCACCTGAGCAGAGGTTTTTTTCCTTATACACACACTTTTCCCCAAACTTGCTTTATGTCTAATAATTAAGCTAAATGTTCCAAAATAACAAAGGGTCTAGCAGAGTTAAAGGGATTTCACTCTAACATGTTATTGGATCATCAAGAACTCAGAGGAGATTTCTCACTGTTTAAATATTATAAGTAAAACAAGCCATATGCATATGTGAAAAGCAACTTAAGAGTTCCTGCTGTTAAAAAAAGATGTAGAGAAGCCAGTGGGCCTTGGAAATTATTCCTGAACCAAAAGCATGAATGCAGGCCTCGAAACGTATCATTAGTACCTGGCAGCTCCCTAAAAAGAGGAAGACTTTGAGTCACATCTTTTGTAGAGACATTCAAAAGCAGCTTCTTGACCAAAAATTAAACAGAAAAATGTTAGTCCAGTTTATTTTTCAACTACAGTTCTAGATTTCACTTGGAGTCATCCCTACTCAAACACGATAGGCAGCACATAAGGTTTTGTGAGCAATAACATAAAAACAGTATTTCAGCAGGGCTGAACTAGCATTGCTCCTGCCATCAGTCAGCCACCTTCTGCTGTGGATGAGAGGATGGTTCCCTTTGAGAGGCATCTCTCCTATTAAGAACAGTGTTAGGAAGAACAAGATGTGAAAGAGAGCTACTAGAACTAAATAAACACAAAACTTAGAAAAATGAAAAGTCAGAAAGAGAAACAGGAAACTCTCAGGGTGAGCAAGAATGTGGAAACAGCAGTCTGGGAGACATTCTCAGCATAATTCCTGAAAGCTTTGAGAGAGCAGTTACCATTTCATCTAGACCAGGATTCAGAGTGGCCGGGATGCCCATTTTGGGCAGTGCAAATATTTGTGGGCTTGGGGTAGAAGAAATGTGTGATTGTTCCATCAGAGCACTGCTGGAGAACAGCTACCTGGGTAATGGTACTCACCAGGTGTGGTTCCAGCATCACTTAATCCCACATAAGGACAGGCTGCTGCCCGACCCTGTAGTGGTGGTGGTTGGATGGCAAAATGATCAGCTGGTTCTGCAAAAATGCACAGGAAGGTAATGAACAGCCTGGGTGTCAAACACTGATGGTTTTCATGAAACTACAGCCACAGCCTCTGGGTGAAGCAGGAAATGGCTGCTGCCTTCTCCACAGAGCTTGAACCACCAAGTAATAAAATCAGAACAGACATGAAGAAATTGCATTCCTCAAGTAGCTGCTATATGACAGCCAGCACTCCAGAGAGTGCTGAATCAGACTCTGAGATCAAGAGCTTGGTGCACTGTTACCTTCTTGAGTCCAGTCTGAGCTCTTTGGATGTAAAGTGAGGCCAAAACCCAGCAAAGATGTTGCATGGATAATTCTCTTGTCACCTTGGGGACAGTGCTGTTGGCTGGCACCAAAACTGCAGAAGGTCAGAAACGGAACTTCTCCACTGGTGTTTTCATACTTCTCAGACTCTTCTTCCTTGAAACCTTCCTTGAAGCTTGTATGTTAATGCTGTTCAGTGTGCTAACCTTGTATCTTCATGTTCTTCTGATAAATAAAAGAAAAATTTAAAAAAATCACTCCACTCAGCTCTGTAATCTAGGTTTTAGTTTTTAGGTTAGTTTGTTATTTGAGTACAAGAGGAAATTGAACCAGCACATAGCTTATCTTGACCAATGGTGAGCATAAAGATTGAAAGAGGAATGCTTCTATACACGACAGAGATCCAGGTCAAGATTAGAATTACAAATAGATTTTAAGGAAGGAAGAAACTGGGCATGTCTGATTCAACACTGGGGTAAACAGAAGACAAAGGAGAAGAGTGAAGGTTTCAATTACTGAGAAGGAAAAATTAAACAGAAGAAGAAGAAGAAGTAGCAGTTGAGAGAAGAGAAACAAGGCCTGTTGGATGTTCGAGGTGGGATGATTCTCTGTGGAAGTGTCACTGCTGGTGCCCATGAATGGGTGTAGAAGACTTCCTCTAAGCAGAGACTAGGTCCACAGTAGAACTCTAACTTCTCCATTTCATGTCTGCATGATTGCCTCTGCTTCTGTGTCAGTTTACAAACATATTATCTTTTCTGGTCAGTATAATAGCAACCAAGGTTTTACATGTGATTTCAAGAGCTCCTTTCTGCTTGGAACAGGCGTAAAACTGTCCTGCCTTTTGTGACTGGGTAGATTTTCAGTTTTAGCTACTTCCAAACTAGGGTGATAACAACTGATAATTTAAATGATTTATTAATATTAACCCTCTATTGCTAGCTGCTTACAAGAACTGAGCTACACATAGGTCATAAACAATGGTAAGATAGGGAATACCTGTGTTATGCTTTAACGTCCTGCTTTTTCTGGGGTTGCAGATGAAATCACAGTTCTTGCTGTCTCACTCCCACCTTGTCAGACATGAGTCACAGGTACTGGATAGTGAGCAAATCATACTCCATGGTTAGGGAACATACAGGATAATCCCTTTAATTTGCCAATCCCACCCACCCATGCATCATGAAGAATTTACTAACTTCAGCCAGTAAATGCTCAACAAGTTTAGCAGAACTTTTCAGATCCTTGGACTACTCTTCTAATTATTTGATTACAGATTTCCTGAGAGATTTATCAGGCTTTATCAGGATGAAAGAGGCTGTCTGACTTCTCTGTTTATTAGAAATTATACAATATAGTTGCCTTAGTCATACCTATTTAGTATGCCTCAAAAGTAGACATTATGCTTTATATAAATAGAAGTAATACATCTTGGATTTCTGTGGAGGAATTTGGCAGAGTATATCACAGGCAGGCTATAACTTACCTTTTAAAACAAAGCTGTTATTTCTTTGGTTTGGTGCAAAGAGAAGTGATTTATTATTACAAATTCAGGAACTTGTCATTATTCTCCTGTCCTGGCACATACCAGTTTAGAAGTAAGTTAGAAGATTTATTAAGTAGTTTTGTCCCACTATTTGGTCTAATTGCCTTCCAACACCTATAGTGGCAATTAAAGTTGTTGTTGCTTTAGTTTACTGCAGAAAATTGGTATTACTGGCTATAAAGCCATTTTACTTGGAAACAGCTGCAGAAAACCGCATGTGAGTCAAGGATCTGGCACCAACAGCATAAATTTTTCCTTATCCCAAATGCTTTCCTTTCTGCTTGATCATGCTGCTACTCACTGTTCTTTTCAAACTTCCCATTGTTTCAGTCTCACTGCCTTTCTCAGAAGTCTGTGTTTCAAAGAACAGCCCCACATAATGCTACTTTACCTCGTTTCTCATGTTCTGCTTGATAAATAAGGTCACAGCCACTGAGTCTGAATTCTTTCCTGATACTTATACACAGAATCAACAAGCCTCTCCAGGAATTAAATCCCTGAAACTAATTTTTGCTTGATACAGAGTTGGGCAAGGCTTAATCTTTAATAAAATAAAAAGTAGTTAGAAAGGAAGCACATAAACCAATTTACTCATTCAGGAAAACATGATAACAGTTTTCAGCCAGTTACAGGAAGCATGGAGGGTGCCCAAAACACAAAGGTGGTGCTTTCAAGGTGGGGTGGAGAGGTTGTTTTTGAGATTGCTTGCCCTATCTACTCCCCTCTGGTGAGTACCCTGCTGGAATGCTGCATCCAGTTCTGGGCCCCCAGCATAAGAAGGATGTGAACATGCTGGAGCAAGTCCAGAGGAGGCCACAAAATGATCAGAGGGGAGAGCACCTCTCCTATGAAAACAAGCTGAGGAGAGTTGGGGTTGTTCATCGCGGAGAAGAGAAGGCTCTGGGGAGACCTAAGAGTCCTTTCCAAAGGGGACCTACAGGAAAGATGGAGAGGGACTTTTTACAAGGACATGGAGGGGTAGGATAAGCGTAATGGTAATGGCTTTAAAGTGAAAGAGGAGAGATTTAGATTAGATATGAGGAAGAAATTCTTTACTGTAAGGGTGGTGAGGCTTTGAACAGGTTATGCAAAGAAGCTGTGGATGCACCATTTCTGGAGGTGCTCAAGTCTTTGATGGATGGGTCTTTGAGTAACATGGTCTAGTGGAAGGTGCTCCTGCTCGTGGCAGGGATGCTGGAACTTGATGATAGTTGAGGTCCCTTCCAAACCAAGCCATTCTATGATTCCATGACTGGGTTTTGAATTTGGATTGTTTTCACAAATTCCCACTGATCTTAACCTCTCTGAGATCTTACAACTGTGTGTTTGTGACCATATTTCACGAATATGAGCCTTATCTTCACTGAGGCAAGTTTCCCATTTTTCTGGAAGAAAAGCAAGTGCTCATGTTCTGAAAGGGGCTGCAGAGAGAGCACTAGAGGACAGAGATGAGGACTCTGAATATGAAAAATGATTGAATTTGTCAGTGAATTAATTTATAATTTGATGAGTCTGGTGTCTAGAGGACCATCACCCCAATTTCATCAAAATACACATCAAAAAAAGTCAGTTAATTAAAAAATAAGAAAAAAGAGGATTTCGAACTATTGAGAATTTGAAGTATCCTATATCAGCTCCATAGGAATGAAACCTGGGCATGAATCAGAAAAAAAGAATTAGCATTTATCCTTATGAGTGTTGGGTGGTAGGGAGTGGGAATGAATATCAATAGTGTGAATTGTAAGATACAAGGGAAATTAAATATATTAAATATCAGTACAAAACAGAAGACTTAGAGCACCTCCAAAAAATAGTGATAATGTTTCATTCTGTTCTCAGTGGCAGAAAATGGACTGGTTGTGAAAGGAGAAAGTTTTTTAGTTCCTTTCACTAAATAGAGAACAGAATACTAAAACTGTGCTGCAAGCTATCAGACTTTTCTGATTTAATTTCCTGTGAGATATCCTAAGATGCCTAAGGAAGCAAAAGTGAATTTGAAATTTGAACATTTTGGCTAGTGGATGCTACTGCAGAAGTTGCTTCCTTCAAGCCCTGGAAGAACAGACAGGGTTAATCCTGCAAACAGAGGAAACTCTAAAGCTGAGGCCCCTTGGCAGTGGACAGTCCTGTATCTACAGAAACTGATGCTCTCAGCTTCAGAGGGCCTTGTCCATAGGACAACCACCATTTGCAGAAAGTACAGCAGAGAAAAAAAGAGTTCTGCAACACTCAGCGATAGAAGCAGCTTAAAGCATTGTGCAGACAGGAATAATCTTAAGGGATTTAAAAATGCTCACCATATGTTTAAAGTGTACTTCCTCCCAATCCCTGCCTTGGAAAAGGTTCTGTTGACTCCTTCAGTGATGCCAATAGCAGCCAGGAGTGAACCTCTGTGCTGGTAAGTCCATCACCCATGGTTCCAGCAGAACAGTGTAACTTCTGCTGCCTTTTTTGCTAGTTGGGAAATCTCTATGCTTCCATTATATGCACTGTTTACAGGAATGAAATGCAATGAATGCCATGTGTATGGCTGTTTATAGCCCATACTCTCAGCACATAGCAAAGAGAATATGACCAACCAAAATGCTCTCATGCTAAAATGATCATGATCCTAAGTGCCATCAAACTGTCTACATAGATTCATTTAATAGCTTTTGTGATTTCTTTGTTTCCTCAGTTCAAGCATTTGAACAATTACTGTAATTGTAAGAACATTTCTACATATAGAAGAGAGCGTAGATGGGCCATGCAGCTAATTAACATATTTTAGCCTAACTTTGCAAAAATGGAATATGTGATAGGTTCCAACTGAAGTGTTTATCAGAGTCCTGTTGAACTTATCTTTCCATTGTAACAAAAATAGATTGTAGAACAAAAGTATAGGATGGAGGGGGATATTTAAAATGGAGTGATTAACTTAATTGCTTTTTATTCGACCGCCAGTAGTTCCCAGAAATGAAGGGTGGGAGAAGCAATTAATTAATTTATTTATTGAACTTAAGACTGAGAGAGAGAAAAATTTGCCTTAAGTATGATTAATAATAATGTGATCTAAAGTGTAGATGAAAACCAGGGAGTAAGATTACCTACGTTTCAAAGGTACATAGACTTATGTGCTCCAATTGTACATTTTCAGTGTACAAATAACAGAAATAATTGTGTTAGAAACAAGCATCTTTAAACACATTATATTTAGCTGTAAACCTAAAGGCCTAATTAATCAAAAAATTCAAAATTTGGTTCCTTTACATCAGAAGACGCAAATGCTCAAAACTAAATCCTGGGATTATGTTCTCAGTTCAAAGGAGGACACTGAAAGGGAAAATTAATTTTTGTCTTACTTTTTTTTTCTTTCTAAAAGAATGCTTACTAAGCATTCTTTTAGGCAAGACTGTCAAAACATTGTTAGCCAGCATAAACCAGTTGCTACCTATGAGAAGCTAAAGAGTAATTAATTTAAAAGTTATTTTTTAGATCCTGCTGATATTTCAAAATCCTCCTGATTAAAGAATGAGTAAATAACAGGCTTCTCCGATTAGAGCCTTAGGAATTTTTTTGCTTTGCACATTTAAATTTAACAATTTGAATAAAAGTAAGAGCATATTAAAGTCTAATTTTATTTTCTAAACTAAAGCTCTTTGGTACAACTCAAACCACAAGTTTAAGGAATTTCACAGTCTTTTAACTCCTTCTTTAAAAATGTGGCTTAAATTCTGGCTGGCGGCTAAGCTAAGCCCTCACTCATTTCCCCCAGAGGGATGGGGAAGAGAATTGGAAGGGCAAAAGAGAGAAGAAAACTTTTGGGTCAAGATAAAGGCAGTTTAATAAGTGGAGGGGGATAAAGAGAAACATAAATTAAGCAATGCAAAAGCAATCATCACTCACCACCAGAAAACGTTGCCCAACCAGTCTCTGAGCAACAGCTACTTTGGAAAAATGCCCCCTTCCCAGTTTTAGTACTGAATGTGTTGTTTTACGGGATGGAATATCCTTTTGGACAGTTTGGGTCAGCTGTCTCAGCTGTGTCGCCTCCCCACCTCCTGCCCACCCCAGCTCACAGGCTAGAGGAGCAGACTCATAAAAGAGAGAAGGTGTTGGTGCTATGAAAACCTGGATCAGCAAGGGCTAAACCACTGGTGTGTTATCAACACTGTTTTGCCACTAATCTAAAACACAGCACCATACGGGCAGCTATGGAGAAAAATTGCTCCATCCCAGCCAGAGCCAGTACAGGAAAAGAAAAATACAATTGTGAAGAAAACAGTTTAAATATTCTGAATATGTAACAAAATATTAATAATTTCAAAATGAAAACTTTTTTTTTTGGAACTATTTTGAAAAGTAAGTTCACTATGTTTTTCTTGAATATGGATTAATCCAACAAAAAATCTTTCTACGGTAAAACTTTCATCTGAATGAATTACTAATAAGGACAATACTTAATATTTTCCTGAAAGCATCTGTCTCTAGTGACAAAACTCTCACTTGGTAGAAGAAGACAGGGACAAAGTGGGGTGTGTTAAAAGGGGTTTGGTCACTGGAAGATGGGGCATATCAGGTGAGCAAGGGCTTCAGTTGTGAGGGTCAAACATGGCACTGAAAGGCTTCCAAGAAAGAGCTGCCAGGTGGAGCTGGCAGTCATTTGAAGGCAAAGCTCCTCAGTGCTGGATCTGGTAACCTCCAGCATCCTGACCATGAGCTGTGTAACAGCACAGAGCTTTGTGGATCGTGTTGAGTAGGAGGAAGCAGTAACATGCTGGAAGCTGGGGCTGCTGTTCATAGGGACCTCAGCAGGCTGGGGGAATGGTGGTCAGTCTCCCCCCATTGTAATTTAGTTAATTGTGCATTGGGGCAGCAAGCTGTGAGGTTGTTGGTAAAACATGCTTTGTAAATAAGAGAAAAGATAAGATTATGGAACCCCATGCATGTTGTTTGTTGGGTCACTTTATTCCTTCTTATTAAGGGCTTTGGGCACAATGAATAAAGTTTGGATTGTGAACACTTACAGGAAGCAGAAGGGCAGCACCAGTCTCTTCTCTCTTGTGACCAGCAATAGGGCCCAAGGGAATGGCTTCAAGCTCTCAGAGGAAGTTTAAGTTGGATATTAGGAAAAGGTTCTTCACCCACAGGGTAGTTGAGCATTGGAACAGACTTCCCAGGTAATGGTCATACCCCAATCTTGCCAGAGCTCAGGAAGCATTTGGACAATGCTCTCAGGCACATGGTGTGATCCTTGGGGTTGTCCTGTGCAGGGCTAGCAGTTAGACTTTGCATCCTGTGGGTCCTTTCCAGTTCAGGGTATTCTGTGACATGGCCTGAAGTTGTGTCAGGGAAGGTTTAGGTTGCATATTAGAAAAGGTTCCTCACCCAGAGGGTAGTTGGGCACTGAAACAGCTCCCCAGGGAAGTGGTCACAGCACCAGCCTAACAGAGTTCAAGAAGCATTTGTACAACACTCTCAGGTGCATGGTGTGACTCTTGGAGTGTCCGGTGTAGGAGCAGGGGTTGGACTTGACAATCCTTGAGGGTCCCTTCCAACTCAGCATATTCTATGATTCTGTGATTCTGTGATATTCGTAACAATTTGAGAGTGGTGTAGCTGTGGATCAGGAGGCCCAGAGAAGGTGTTTGGATTCTCCATCCTTAAAGATTTTCAAAACACAACTAGACTCAGTCCTGGGCAGCCTCATCTAACTTTGAGTTTAGCCATGCTTCAAGTAGAGGGTAGGACTGGATGATCTTGAGAGATCTCTTACTGTCCATTTTTGGCTGTGATTTTAACTCATCTCAACACTACAGAGGTGAATTTTCCTTCCACATCTTTACTTTGTATTCTCAAGTTTGTGAAGGTTCAAGTTCCTAAATCTGGTTACTAAATGTAGTTACTAACTGGCAGCAATTACTAATGTGGAACATTTCATAACACAAATTTAAGTTATCATTTGCTCCTACACACATCCTGACCTCCAGAACAAGATTTTGTCCTTGCTATTTTTTTATCATCTCAGGATTTTTCTGTTCTAGCAAAAATACCCCTTGACATTAAACTACATTAAACCACCTTGGTCCAACATAATTACTACTTTTGTCATCTTTACTTCACAAGTAACTGCAGTGGTTTCACACTCCTACACATTTTTGTAAAAGATGTTGTTATGGTGATACGTCTCACATGCTGTATTTCTTCGTGTGCTTCTGCTACCACTCTTTTGTGTCCCTTGTGTATTTAAATATGCTCACAAGTGACCAGTTTGGGGTATTTAATCAATGAACAGCTGAAGATTATTTTTTGTGTCACAGCTTGGCTTTACTTATTTCTCTGTGAATTAACGGCCTTGTCATGTGTTTTATTTGTTCTTGTAATTTTTCTGCTTCCTGTACTTCACATTCATTGGGGTGTTAAGTTTCCTGGTGGTGCTTGCCATCCTTGTTTATTGTCCCCACCCCACTGCTGCATTACAAAGAGCTCTAACTCTTCAAAATAACTAGAGAAAGCTCAGCCTTTCAAACTTCTTAGTCAACTGAACATTAATACTGCCCAGTGAAACAGATATCAGCCCAGATTTACAGTCTCCTATTAGTGGCAGACAGAATGAGAACTCCACTTTCAAGTGTGATTATTTTTCATTTTGTTATTTGTGACTGAGTTTCCAGGTTGAATATGGTTGAGACAAAGTAAAGTGCACAAAAGTGTGCAACATCCGTTCAGCAGCCCAGAAAGGAGCGTATTCTTGAATATCAGAGCAGTGCTACAGTAAATTGCCTCTTTATTAGAACAGTACATACAGAGGAGATAACAGCAGAGCTAATGAGACTCTGCATATATATATGGGTTGCATTAGTAATGAGAAACAGCTCCGCTAATTAGCTCTGCTCCCTAATGAAATTAAATACATGATTTAAAAGACTTTTGCAGTAAAGTCAATACAAACCCAAAGTATATCAGTTCTAACTCCTTCACTATGGCAAGATGACATAAACAATACCATGATTTTGTATTGTCATGGAACAGTAAGCATTGTTGGTAGGCTGAGGTTGTTCCAGTTTCCTCAAAAAAATCCAATAGCTTCTTTTCCTCATCCCTTCCTTTCCTGCACTCATGCAGACTGGCAAATCAGTGAACTATTATTTCTCAGTTTTTAAGCTAATTTTTGAGAGAAACTTGATACATAAATTTGCTGATGTAAATTCATTAAAAGCAATATAAACTCAAATTGTAAGCTTTAGTTTTCTTCCCAAGTGGTGAGCTGAATTCTTAGAAAACTTCACAAAGCATATTCACACCGACTGGTCCTACGAATTATCGTCTGCCTTCCACTCTGTGAGCATCTCCTTAATATGCTGTTTGGATGTTCTTTCCTTCTAAAGTATCCTGGTTTTCCATGTTTGAAGCTGAGCTGAGACCACAAATACTTTAGTTTTTGCATTACTTGAGCAATGAATTATGTTCCATCATGACCCTGCAATACAAAATGGTCTTCAAAAATGAGAGAGATGTCAAGAAGCTGTAGAACCACCTCAGCTGCTTTTTTTTGTCATAAGTGGATGGAGAACACAAAATTTGGTGATGCACTCCTGTTGCCTCATCATCCACTTCAAGCTGCCCAGACACATGGACAGCATATTGACAAAGTCAATTTACCCCATGCTAAGTTCTCCTTGTTCAGAACAGACCAGTCAGAAAACCATTCCAAGCAGTGCCTTCTCCTTTGTTGACACGCTACACAGAAGGACTTGAAGCGCTCAGCAGGATCTCTGGTGATGTTTACATACTCAGATGACAAGTGTTTCATGGCACAGTCGTGGCCACCGTGGCCATATGTGCTTTTATGATTATATCATATGTATCCTTGATGCTCACATAAAGGAGACTCCTCTTCTGTTTGCCTCCTCTCAATCAAATTCTCAGTGTGTCCACATGGAGAATTTCATATCTGAAACGAGGCAAATAGTGAGCAGTTTATTAGAAATAATTCTGTGTATCCAAACGGGGAAAGCAGTGACATATACACTCAGACTTAAAAAACCGGAGAGAGTGGGTTCTCCATCTTACTTTCTAAGCAGATATATTCATGGCTCAACTTTGACTTGGGATTCTGTCTTCCTTGTCTTTATTCCAACAATAATTGCACAATACTCTCTCTTTGGGATCATGTACCTGGAGCATTTCTTATTCTTTTTGTACAGTTGTTCTCTAAATTTAAGTTGAATGTCCTGGGGCAGTTTCAGGAATGATTAATTAGCAATTAGACAGAAGTCTGATTCGACTCCCTCTGTTTATGAAGAACTGCTCTTGCATCAATTTCTGACATATGTTACGCTATATTGTGAAACCACACATTTTGTGAAATGAATACAATTTTCAATCATTTCTCAGAATGACTTCCAGTTATTTTGCAAAATGACAGAAAGTAGTAGGTAGGTGTTATGCAAAATATCTAATCTCTAGCTTTTTGATCTTGTTGGTTTAAAAGATAACAGAAAGAGCTGTTTTCATTTTATTTCCCAGACTGTCTAAAACCCCAGGTATATTGCAGAGCAGACTACATATTACATTTTCTAAAATAAAGAATCTTCTGAGGTGCACTTTACTTTGTAAAATTTACAGCTGTTTTAAATTTTTTGTTCCAGTGGATTGATATCTGACCTGACCTTCCCCACTAGAACACTAGTGATAAAAGGTGACATTTTGTGAAATGCTGGAAACCATTAGGTATTTCAGGTGATGACCAAGCAAAGGATGTGGTCCAGTGATGTAATCAAATGGCCATTATTTTCAGAAATACCTAAATGCAGTCATATTGTGTAGCTGAAATCGTCAGTTCATGAAAGAACAGCAAATTGCTAATATATTTTTTTTAATAGCCACTTTCACAGATTCATGATATTATATACAGATTGTCTGCTGTTCAGCTTTAAACTTCTGAAGGCCAGTTCACTGTAGAGACAGTTTTATTCTTGCAAGCTGAATTTAACTTATGAACTGCTTTTCCCTATGTGAAATTTTGTGATGCTATTTCTAGTGTATGGACACTTTTCATGTCTTGAGAGGATTCTCATTCAGCTGCTCCTTCTGTAGCAGAGGATAGGGACTGTGGTCTCTCTCCATGTATGTGAAATTTGCACCCATTTATGTTTCTCTCCATGCAGCCTCCAGAGAGGTGAAACTCTCCTCTCCAAGGGTATGATTGAAAGTTGTCTGTCACATGTTTTCCCATTAATGCAGATACAGTCTGCCCTTTTTTATATTCTCTCACATTTTTGTAGTTATCTTATTAGTGAAGTTTCTTTGAGGTCTTGCTGCACTCAGAAAAAGAACTGGGAAGGCAAAGTCCTACGTGCAATTCTTACACGTCTCTGTTAGAGATCATGGTGCCACCACTCCATTAGTGTATGCCTCCCCCCTCAGTCATTGGCTGGTTGTGTTTTTCCATGATGCAGACCTCTAAAGCAGATGAGAGGCTGTGAGCTCTTTCCCATGAGTCCCTCCCTCAGTGTGTGTCCCCTGTCGAGTGCAAGCCAGGGTCTTGCTTCCTACAGGTTCACATGAAGCATTTGGGGATGCTATTAAATTGCTCTGCTAACATCTGTCTTGCCTCCATTGTTGGCATTGGACATGTGTCCCTCTCTGACTGTGACCCTGCTATGGGTGGGGTTGCCAGTGGACTTGATAACTGAGCCCCAACTCAGTTACCCTTCCCAGCTATGGGACTGGCACCATTTCCATTAGCAAGACTTGTGTCAGGTGAGTCTACTTGTCTGCAGTTCAACAAAGGCAAACACAGGGTCTTGCACCTGGGGAAAAAAGACCCCCTGTATCAGCACAGGCTGGGGGCCAACCTGATGGAGAGCAGCTCTGCAGAAAAAGACCCGGAGGTCCTGGGTGTCCATGAGCCAGCAGTGCCCTTGCGGCCAAGATGGCCAGCGGTATCCTGGGGTGCATTGGGATGAGCATTGCCAGCAGGTCAAGGGAGGTGATCCTGCCCCTCCACTCAGCCCTGGTGAGGCCACACCTTGAGTGTTGTGTCCTGGTACAAGAGAGACATGGGGCTCCTGGAGCAGGTCCAGTGAGGGGCTACAAAAATGAACACCTCTACAGTTCTACTGGAGCTTCTCTCTTATGAGGACAGGCTGAGAGAGCTGAGCCTGTTGAGCCTGAGAAGAGATGACTGAGAGGGGTCTTCATCAATGTCTGTCAGTATCTGAAGGGAGGATGTCAAGAGGATGGAGCCAGGCTCTTTTCAGTGGTGCCAACCACTAGGACACAAGGCAGTGGGCAGGAACCGATGCACAGGAAGTTCCATCGGAATATGAAGAGGAACTTCTTTACTGTGCAGTGACCGTGCGCTGGAACGTAGTGCTCAGAGAGGTTGTGGAGTCTGTCTCACTGGAGATATCAAGGACCGTCTGGATGCAATCCTGTGTTTTGTCCTCTAGGATGATTCTGCTTGAGCGTGGAGGTTGGATCACATAAACCACTGTGGGCCCTTTTGACCTTACCCAGTCTTTGATTTTGTGATTCTGAGCCCCAATCACACGTGAATGACACACAATTCCCTGAGGGCACAGCTGCCAGAGCTGATGAGCAAAACCAGCCTGGCATTCCCAAACTGGAGGCATTATTGGGAAAGAGGGAAGTTACTGGCTGAGGGTGAAAGCAGCCAGCTGGCCTGTCTGCTGCCTGCTGAGAAAAAAGGACTATATATTATGGTTAGCCTGCAGGGAATGGACATCGTATATTAGCTTTATTGGATTTTCTCTATTCAGCAAAAAATTTGGTTTATTAAGCAGCTGTTTGCAAGTGAAGAAAATTACTTCACTGAGTGCCAGAAACTTTAGTTCGATTTTCTGAAATTTCTTTCTGGGAAGTCAAGCTGGTGTTTTATTAATGACCCCTTGACTTTTGAAACCAGACCTTGCTTCCGATCAAGTCCTAGCCATAGGGTTTACTTACAGGGAAAATGCGCGCGAAGTCCTATTTCCCAGAAAATAGCAGAAATTAGTAACTTTATGGGTCAGAAATGTCCAAATCTGCAACTCTGTTGAGGCTTTTATTCAGGAAGTGCTATCTCTGCTGCCTTCAGGGGTTGTCATGCCCTCTCTCCATCTCTCTCCATCCCTGGAGAAAGCATCAAGTGCCTGACATTCCCAAAACTGCTTTCTTGGCCTGCAGCTGTGGAGGGTACCTTCTTCCTCAACCAACACCTTTAGTCTAAGGTACCCTGGTTATTTGGAACACATGGAAATGGAAATGTCAGGTGACACAGTCTGTGGAAAACTGCCTGTAAAGAAAAGATCTGCATCCTAAGGGGAATTAGACAAGTAAGATTACAGTCTGATAAAAGCCTCATATCAGGATTTCTGCAAAAAGCATTCTTTCTGTATTTGTCCTTGCCTTGACTTGATTTTCCATGATTCCCTGGTGAGCTAGAGAGGGGACTGCTGCAGCTGAAAGACATTCAGCAGGCAAATTCCAGTCATATGGAAAGAGTGATGCAGGAGTGGGAACAAGGTGTGGCTGAGGGCAAGTTTGCTCCCATCGGTGAGAGTGCCACTTTTAGCAACTTCAAGGATTCAGTAAGTAACCTGAGATGAAGGCCAGAGGCACAGTCGCCTTGCCTTGTTGGTGTGTGGCAGAAATATGCTGATATTCTGCTCTGTTCTCCTCATTCCCAGTCATATTCTTCAGATCCTATCCCTTCTATGTCCTGTAATACTGTGTTTGTGTTCATGGTTGTCTCCTAGCCTCGAACTATCCTCTGTCACCCAGTCAGCAAAATAAGGGTCTCCTTCAGGACCGTGGTGCCTCTGACCAAGCAGATGATGGTAACTGGAAGTTCCCCTTCCTTAATAGTGGTCAATTCCTGGCAGAGTTAAGAGAAACTTCATTCTCTCAAGGCAAGGGAAGGCTTTCTCTGCCAGACACTGACTCTCACAAAGCAAGACAAGTGGTAGACATAAAGTTTGCATAGACAGTCCCGTGACTTGATGCTGGATAATATCACCAACTTAAATAATGGAATTATGACCCCCTAATTTGCTTATTATCATGCTGAGTTAGTATTAACATCATTAGCATCAATTTTTATTTGAGGAAAAAAGCCAGTACTGTTTTTTGTGATGCTGTGGTGCAGGCTACTGTGAAAGTGTGCATTTTTACAAGAATTAAATGACTTGTGATTTTAACACATGGATGAACAAGATTAGTTGGGCTGTATGGTCAGAAAGTACTGTTTGTAAAAACATGTTTTATGTTTCATTCCAGACTTGGATACAAAATACTTTTAATTTATGTGCATTTTTGTAGGAGGAACTTGCTTTACTTTTTCAGCACATAGTCATTTTGTTTGTTAATAACTTTATTATAGTAGAAGGGTTATGATATAATGTTACAAAGCTATGCAGTGCCTACAGAATGCATGCAAGGCATTTTCTTTGACCAACCACGTTGCTATGGGAGGAAACAAAATTTTGGAGCCAATTTCCTTCCTCTCCCACCACAAGGAGAAAAAAGATTTGTTTGTGTGGCTTTAAAACAAATCTAGATCACAGCAGTTTATTGCTTTCTTAATGACACACAGTTAACTAGTAGTGAACTACACATTCAAGTTGACTCCTTACGTGTTTTGAGTCTGTAGTTCCTCAGCTACTGTTGAATCTGGCTGGTAGTTGTCGTCCTTTTTACTGTGATCCCTTGGGAACAAACACCTTCTTGGACAGATTTTTCTCAAATCCACACACACTGCAAGCTCTCACATTTCTTTCTTAACAGATGTGGTCCAGGATGTTTGCCAAGGGTGAGCCATGAGAGCTGCCCCACATCTCACTTGTGTTATGACCTTCATGTGATTTCCAACTTTTGGTGTGATACAGCATGACTCATACTCTGACCTGAAAATACCTTTTTATGATCAAACATGCTGATAGATATAAAGGACCTTGAAGCAAGAAGGAAGACAAGGTAGAAAGACTATAGAAGAGATGGGATCCTATAAAGTAACCATCTTGGTGGGACCAAAAGCAATGAGATTGCACAGGTACAACAAGATCAACCAATTGTTATTTTATTGCTGTCTGATGTGCAAGAGATGCTGAAGGTGAGGCAGAAAGGAATGGAAAGGTTCAAAAATGCGAAAAGGTGCATTTCAACAGCATCATGAGGAGAGACTGTCATGGAAATTGATCAGCTGATAACCTCTAATTAGTTAAATGATTAAATTATTATCCCACTAACTCTGGATGAAAAAATGTGGCCTTATGCAGATGACAACAAGAAGAAAGATATATTAGCCATTGGTGTCTTGAATTAGAGCAGTCGGAGATTTATATTTTTTTGGGGGGGTAGGTGTAAAGCAGCTGAGCTATGAAAGCCTGAATGTCTTTCACAGAAATATTTTACTGAATTTTCCATCTCTTTTAGTGGAATTTAATTCTGTCTTCAGAGACAGCAACTGACAATGCCTCACTGAGATATAATAAGCTTTTTAGCTACCCTGGGTCTATTAGCTTTTTCCATCCCTCCAATCCAAGCAGTAGTATTTTCATTCTTTCTACCAGTACAGGGTACAAAATTTATAGAATTGATTTCAAGCTAAAGACACTGTGAGTAACTAGTTATAAACTTTGCACAAAATCAACATAAGACAAAAAAAGAGAAAGCCTTGTAACCTTGGATACCCAAAATATTTGCCTTTTGAAGAGAAGGCAACTTCTGTCTGAATGATCTAAATAAAATTGTTCTCATGGTAAAATATTTTTTAATTGCACAATTCTGTGAATAATAATACTGGCTTTTGTTTGAACTTGAAAAGTCCATTTCAGTAACAATGTATAATTTTTTTAGACATATTTTCATAATGTGAGAAAGATAACAAAATTCTTTTCTGCTGCAGTGATACCATCTCAAAAAATGATTTTGAGAAAATATTTTAAGAAATAACTATCACTGGTTTAGTTTTAAATGGGTGGTTTAATTGTTCAATTCACTTAGAAAGTTATGCTTCTCTTTACAGTAAAGAAGAAAGCTGTTCTACTCAGGAAGAACCATATCTTCCCTGCTATTTTATGAGAGCTTGTGGGGAATAAATAAGAAATATATGGGAAAATGATACAGATTTTAAATTTCAAAAATCTGTACCTTAGTCCATAAAAACCTGCTTCTCTCTTTGTGTTTCTACATTGCAATTCTCAAGTCTCCTCTTAGTGCCTTTGACTTCACAAACCCTGATGTAAAAACAGTAAGACAGAAGAGCCTATGGCCTTTCTTCCCTTTTCTCCAGGTCCATCCACAACTCACTGGGTAGCACCATGAGGAACTTGCTGAGGTCACCTTCCCATTTGCCAGCTGAGACACTGGAGGCAGTTTGTTCCATTACTTCAGGAAGCTGATGTGCAGAGCCCTGTGCAAGTGTGTTGTACTGTTTCCAGGGCACACCGTCACTTGCTGAGGAGGAAGTTTGCCATGTCTGTCCATCACTGTCCTATCCCAGGTCCTGCACACACTGCAGGAGGCTGATGCTAGCAGCAAGGCGACCTCCTGTGGAGCATCCCCACACTTTGCATGAAGAAGCGGTTTCCACTGAGCACGAATGACAGCAGGTCGAGACAGCTCAGAGCTGTCAGGCTTAGGAAAACCTCATTGTAGCTTTCTAACTGGTCAAAATCACTCACATGCTGTATGTAATAGGCCCTAAACAGGTGGTAGGGAAGGAACCAAATTATGATCACCCAGATGAAAATCAAGTTTTTTACCTGGGCCCAGAACTCTTGGTGTGAACAGAGGGAGGTGGAAAATTTTCTTGCCACTTTTACCAGGATGAAAATCTGCAAGCCTAAGAGGACACAAGAAATGAGAGCAACAGCCACAATTATGGTGTAGTTCAGGGCCTTCACACTCTCCTGCTGTAGTTCTTTGTGGAACTTGAAGCATGTTGTATTATTGTATAAGCCTGAGCGTCCGTACTCAAAGTACAAGAGCGGCAACCCAAAGACCATGGCAAAGACCCACACAGCAGCGCTTGCCACAATGGCGTGCAGCTTCCTGTAAAACTCCACCTTGTCCTTCCACTGAAAGAAGATGAGCCACCGGATCACCAGTGTGATCACATAAAATAGGAAGGTCAGGTACATGTGGATGTGCACCATGGCACTCACCATTTTGCAAAATGGCATATCAAATACCCACTTCTTTTTCACATAATAGTGGAGGCGGAAGGGCACCGTGAAGAGGAGGAGGCAGTGCACAACAACCAGGTTAATGATGGCAGTCGTGGTCACAGACAGACTGTTCATCTTAAGCAGCACAAACGCCATCATGATGGACCCAATTCCACCTCCAGCAAAGGCCACCGAGTAGACAGTAACCAGTATGGCACTCATGGTGCTGGTGTGTACAAAGGCAGAAGAGGAGTCACTGCTGTTCCTGGTCCCTTCAGTCACGTTCCTGAGATCTTCCTGGTACATATTCTAGAAATGGAAGAATACAGAAAGTCTAAGATAAGGTAGGAATGAGAGGGCCTACCTAAAAAGCCTGAAGGGCTTCCCACCTGGCTCTTGCTCAAGGAATAATCCTGAAACCTCACAGATGGTATCAGTAGCTGTAGCCTGTACTTTTATCCAAACATCCTCCAGCCTAGAGAAAAATGTATGAGAAAGCTGGGAAGATAGCTGCTCTAGTCCTTAAGACATTTCCAATCATACCCCTAAAAACAAGCATGAATCAATTATATGTGGGGAGAAATGATCCTTAGAGAAATTACATTATTGTGGTGTTTTTGTGCTGTGTTATCAGTTCTCCTCTCTTCTGAGCATCTGCATGCTTTTACAGTGAAGATCAGAGATATTTTTTGAATTCTGCTACTTATTCATCAATTTGTTTATTTGCAACACAAATCTGTTCTTCCCAGGCCCAGATAACAACCATATATTGTTCTATCTAAGCCACAAATTTTTGTTTGTTATAGAGAGCTGAGTTTTGCACACATTACAGTCAACTTCTCCATGGACAGTTTCTCTGAGCAAGGGATTAAACACCAAGGATACCCAGACCCCATGAAAATCCTCCTTAGATCCTGCCAGGCAGAGTAGTGTGGGCAGTACCATCCTCGTGCTCAGGGCCATTTCATATCTTACATGCAGTAACTGGGTGTTACAAAATGGGCTGTTAGAAAACATTAGGAAAGGACATCCTGGGTGAGTGTAAATCATCCTGCCTGGCCCGAACAGAATTAGCAAGTTTAGTAAGTATGATATACGTTTTTAATATACTACTCTCTAAAAGAGAGATTAAAAATAATTCTTATCAATCTAAAGGCAACTCCTGTTATGATTTTAAGTACTACAAGATCATATAGGAGGGGAAGGGTTCAGGTAGGATGTTATCCTGAAGCACTTTTACATCTATAAAAATGTCCAGAGGGTGTTCACACTACAGTTACAGAAAAGAAATGAGGAAAACTGAACAGTACTGGGCTTTGTACTATCCCAGTTATACTGCTACTGCTACCTGAACTGTAATTTAAAACTGGCTCTGGTAAGTCATCCATTTCACCAGTGAATCCCACAACATAAGAGGGGGTTTTCTCCCAGCTGAGTTTTTGTGATTTTTCATTTAATACTCAAATGCTTTTCGCTTCAGAAAGTAGTTCCTCAGTCTCTTAGTATGAATAGTGTTTCAGCTTTATTTTCATTTTTTTAGGTAGTACAAACTGCCAAAAGTTGGGAAGGGGAAAAGTTTTTTAGCAGTCCACTCACTTTATGGAAAAGAAGAAATGCTTATAACAATTTTATAAACTGATTTTGCTCATAGTGGGGAATGAATATCTGTTATGCACCTCAGGTGGTTTGTGTTGTTTCTTAGCAATATTTCTAAGCACTTACCCTTACAGTAATCCAGATCTCTTCATACATTGAAAAGTTATTCTCTAACTTTCCCAATGCATCCAAGACTTCAGATATCTTATTATAATCAGTATAAATATAAGTGCCATATCTCAAATTGACATTACTGACCTTTTCTGTTTGATCTTGCATCTCAGAGTTATGTGGACAACTAATTCCAGTACATTAAGAGAATTACAATGGGTTTCAGTGAAGGAACTTTTCATCAAAGTCACTGCAGATTGGCACACTGCAGCTCTTGCATCAGAAATGGTGCAAGTTCCTGCCAGTTCTGTTCTTGTTTCTGAGACACTGCATTTCATCCTCACAAACATGCAAGTCAGAAGGGATTAGCAATAGCTCTTCATCAGTTTCTCCAGGTTGTTAAAATTCGTGTTTGAAAAGATGTCTCTGAAAAGTGGAATTATCACACTGTTTTGATTTAAAATGCGTATTTAGAGTTTAAATATTTTAAAAGTGTCATAATGGGAAGGGTAGCACGCTGGAAGTGTGGCTGCAGTTGGAGAGGAAGAACCCCTTGTTGTCACCCTTTGGAGCCCAGCAGTGAAACTTGAACTGAAGGCAATAAGAACAGATAAGAAGAAGTCAGGTAACTGATATTTTCCTTAGACATTCCGATGAAGGGGGCAGCAAGAGACCTATTTTTGTCTGCAAACAGGCAACAGAAATGCAGGTTTCTGCAGAATTTTGCAGTCATCGTTAAATCCCTACATAGTAAGATTCTGCAGGAGTTGTAATTTTCATTAATCTTCCAAAAAAAGTTACTAGCAGCTGTGATAGGAGATTATCAGCTCCCCAGTAGTACAGGCACCCCACTGAAATATCATTGCGTGATGAATACAGAGTACAGCATAACACAGGGTATGTTTCACAGAGGAAATGCTGCTTTCTGGTGAAATGAGATTACCTACCGTGCTGACATTCACCGTCCTATAACCTACTGACCTGAAATGCAAATAACAAGTCCTCTTGCCAGAATTTAGCAGGAGGCATGTGGAAAAAGAATTAACGTGGACCTTACACGACACGGCTGGTCTTGTTCCTGTGCCTTCCCACCCCCTCCAGCAACTGCCAGTTCAGTGATATTGCTCAAGTCTTGGAGCCAGGTTTGGTCTTCCTCTGTGCTAAGCCTCTCATGACTCGGTTGAACTTCTGCTGGACAGGAGCCTTGAGCAGCCATGAGGCAACGGTGGGCACCACTTCATTTGGATGCCACAGCAGCCGCTGGTGCCAAGGGCTGGGGGACAGTTGCAAAAGTAGCTGTTTCAGTCTGACAAAGGAGGTAGATTGCCAACAGGCCAGAGGCTGGTTTCTTCCAGAAATATGGTCAGCAAAAAGATTCGTGTGCATTCAAGGTTTGTCAGTTGTCAGTGTGGATACTGCCATCACACTCATTTCATGTGACTGCCTGCACAGTCTGCAAGACTTTCCTGGACTGCTCTCTTCAGGACAGAAAAAGTCATAATGATCAGTCCCTGTCTGTGTTCAAGACCAGGTTGGATGGGGCTTTGAGCAGCCTGGTCTAGTGGGAGGTGTCCCTGCCCATAGCAGGGCTGTTGGAACTAGATGATCATGAAGGCCTCTTTCATCCCAAACTATTGTGTGATTCTATAGTTTATGAAAACAATTTGAACTCTGTCAAAATTTTCCAACTCAAAAATATTCATTACAACCTTCAGGAACTTGTTTCTCTTTTATCTTACTGCTATCTGTGTTACTACTTTAAAAAAAACCCCAACAACCTAAGAAAGAAAAAAAGATTAACCATACTTCTGGACAGAATTTGTACAATCTCAGATTCCAGGCATTTTATGTGCTTCTGGCTTTGTCTTTAGATTTAAAAACCTTTCGTCAAATTTTGACTTCCCCTGTCTCTGATATGAGACAGAAGATACTTCTGCTTTGATTCCAGACATACCTGTGGCTTCTCAGTGAACTGCCATTATTCTTGAACTTGTTTTTAGATGAACAACTTTGCATTTGGCAGGAGTAAAATGCTTATTGCTAGTTTGAGCCTGATTTAGCAATCCAGATCAGCCTGTCACTGGCTTGTTCCCTTCATTGTATGCTATTTTCCCAACCAGGTCCATGAGTCACCATTATGTTACATCAACTTTATATCAACTTATTAAAAACCCCACCTCATTTGTCAGAAATGATGACACTCTTACAATCTCTGTCAAACAGTGAGCTCTACTCTGTATAACAAGTGTTTGCAAAATTTATCCCCCCATACACATCTGCTGAGAGACTGGCAGGCTTCACACTGATTTTCATGTCTTGTGACAGTTGGGTTCTGCAGAAGAAGCATTTGCTGCCTGCATGCACCCAACTGAGAAGTTTCATTTGAATTTGGAGGAGAAAAAAGTTCAATTCAAATGAAAGATTTCTATTTTCAACAGACTTAATAAATTGAAAAATGAGTGTTTGTCAGAACTGACACTTCTGCACTGAACTAGACTAGGCTGGAGGCAGTGCAAAATACAAATATTTTTTAACAAAAGTCTGTTTAAAATCTCCATTTGTTTCACAGAGTCCTCATTTAGTCTCAAAGATGTTTTCTGTTGAGGGCATTGTAATTGCATTTCATTTTGTTCTAATTCCATGCTGTGTTATGGTAATGTAGGCTAAGCCACTAGAGTAATTGCAGAATTCTTTTTATTTGAACATAACCACACACACCTGAAGCTTGAGGTATAAGAACCTGCTTAATGGAAAACATTACAAATAAAATAATATTAAATAGCAAGTGTGTTTTTACATTTAGACATTGACTTTTTTCAAACAACTTCTCATGATTCCCCTAACTCATTCAGCAGCTCAATGGCTCATGTCTTGCAGGCTGTGTCAACATTATACCAGTATTTTGTGGTTTCAGTTCAGTCCATTGAAGAACAAATGGGATGGAAAAGCATGTTGAGTTAGTCCTCTTTCACTTGAGATTGTCACTATTTTTACACAAAAAAAATTGAAACCATGAAGTGTTCCTAAAAGTCATTATTTACCTCCTTATCTGTATCATAACAGAGAGAACAAACCTTCTGGTCCTTACAGAGACTGGGTGATATCAAACACACACACAAAGATGGATGAAAGCAAAATGCACTGCCTCCCAATTTTAGAAGACAGTGTAAAACTACAGGGTAGCAATATGGAAAAGAATGAAGCAATAATGTCCTTTACTAGGAAATTACAAAACACAAGGAAAAATCATTTGTGCAGAAAATGGGTTAAAAATAAAACAAACAGATCGCTGAATGCTTCCCCCCCCCAAACTTGCAAGCATTCTTTTAAAAACTTTGCTAACCAAGGCTTTTTTTTTCATTCTGTATATACTTACAGATTAGAATTTCTCTCTGCTCTTCAAGTGTTGTTTACTTCGATCTTCATTCTATGTCAGCTCTAAGAACAAAAAGCAAAAGACCTGATACTTTTAAGAGTCATTGCCTTACTTCCTTCTTTGAGCTTATGACAAAACAATAACCTTGAGGCTGTGCTATGTGAAGGTAGGGCTGCCCATGAGCACACAACCTTGGGAAGAATTTTAGTTGCATCACAGCATCCTTTACCTTGCAGCTACTTCTTAGCCATTAGAGGTCTTCAAATCCTCCCATTTCTGATCAGTACTTTATACTACTGCCTAAAATGACAAACTATACACACAGATGTGAGCCTCACAGTTCACAAAGACACATGTTTGGAAAGGTTGTTCCCCAGAGTGGAGGGGATGATTTGAAAGAGTGTTTTGAGAAAACAGGGCAGGACAAGAGCAAAATATGATCTAGATTGTAACTAAGTGTGGTTTGGATGTGGTCAGAGACACCTAAGTGTGAGGGATGAAATAAAGCTCACTCTACAGCCCAGCACGATTTCTCATCTCTGCTTTCTGCCAAGGTTTTAGCTCAGTATCTGGATCTCAAAGCATGATGCCATCTCTACAGCTGTACAGTGCTAGCAGGGGAAAACTAGGAGATTCAATTAAAAAATTATTAGCCATGCCAGTATCAAAGGCTCATCGAGCAATGATGGTTGCTGTGAGGTATATGCATGGTAAATGATATTTTACTGTGGGACTGAGTCTCTGTAAGGAGTCTGTGCAAGGTCAGTTTTGCCCTCCTGTGGGCTTAACATGTTTCTGTTAGAACTCATGATTATATTTGAGTATACTAGTTTTGAAAGCAACAGTATAGGCATACAACTTTTAAATGTAATCCCACGTGAGAACATTTTAACTGACTGCATCCTGTTGCTTCACATTTGGTTAAAAAAGCACAAGGGAAGTCCTGTTCAGTGCTACTTCACAACAGACTGGTACGTGATGGAAATTGTCTTCTTGTATTTTGCAATTTTAACAGTTGCTGACAGCTAAAGAACTGTTTAGATAATATTAAAAGGTGATCATAATAGTAGTGCTGTGCTCTTCTCTAGTACCTTTCTGCAACCTGGTCTCAAAGCTCTGTTGAAAGGCATACAGCTAAAAAGCTGAAAACTTCATGGCAAAGCCAGAACTAAAGCTAAGATATCCTTAAATCAAGACATGTGCCTTCTCACATTAGTAATTTTGTCTTGGCTTCCTCTAGGTCTTGTTCTAGAATGAATGCATTCCAGTGGAGAGAAAGCTAAGGTACCTTTAAGACCTTCAGGTAGCATCTGTATGTGGGTTTTTAAATGATACAACATTTTTGATACATATAATAAGTTACTATATAATTAAACATAAGTTAAAACATAAGTAATGTTTTAATGTTGAATATGGATATATATTTTTGATGAAATATAATAATTACATAACACACAAGTTATATAATCTTGTTGATAAATAACAATGCTGTTTTTCTCAAGCAGTCAAAATGAATTAGAGTTTTTCAGGTTGACTTCTTTCCATATGTTTGCAGTTTGCAAATCTTCAGTCCTTTAATCCAGGATTAAACCAAATAGTGAAACACCAGAGTATGATCTGGGACAGACAGCCTCATTACCTTTGTTGGTCTCTAATTTGTAGTTAGCATCAAGATCTAGATAGGCATAGAGTGCTTAATATAAATCAATGCAATTAATTTTCCCTGCTAAATTGATGCAATTTTACCCATGATTTACCAAAAGCATGTATAATGATTCCAGACTGGTATGTTTATATTTTCAACTGTAATGTACTGAGCTGGTGGCAGAATGTGATTATTTTAGAGCATCACTGGTTTTAAACACAAGTACTAGAAAAGCATGTATTTTAGAAGTTCTGGGTAATTGCTGGTAGTTTTAGCAATACCCTAAAAATCTAGAAGTGTGATAATGTCTTTTCATAGTGCTGTTGTATCATGTGGATTCCACCACCACCTACTTTGAGTTTGCATTACAGCAACAGTTTCAAGGGCCAAGGTTGTTTAATAATAGGTGAGAGTCTGGGCCAGATTTCAGGGACTACTTGTCCTGAGACTGATTAGCAACAAGGTACCTCTACTCTTGATTGTGTGAAAGGTCCTTGAGGAAAGAGAACTATGCCCTTTATTGCTCAGGCTTAATACATGCTGTCAGTGATTTTTCAGCTGTTCCAAACTTAGAGTTGTACACAGAATAACCATGGCAACACAGGTGTTTTGTTTGTCTACATTTATTGTGCCAGGACTCAAGGATTTGGAGTGCTAATTCAGAAGGGGACTATGTGGAGCTATGCAAGCATGGTGGTTGGGTCTTCTAGAAAAATAGTCTTCTCCTTCACTTATGTAAATGGCAGAAAGCAAAACATAAGATCCACCTGGAGACTGTAAATTCACTGCAGGTAACCCGACTGTTAGTTAGTTGTGGGTAAAGCTTGAGTGATGGCCCTGACAACACTGAACTGATGTGGGTTACATAAAGTCAGGGAGGGCATCATTCATAATAATTTGTGCTCCTTACAAAAAGCCTGCTTTTTGATCTGCTCAGAGTCCCTCCTAGTGCCAGCTGTGGTCCTGGGCCTAGTATGTAAGACTGGCTGATCAGTTATTAAGTTTCGATTGTGACAGGCTATTTGCTGTTTCTTATTAAGTAAAAGATCAGCTGCTAATATGAAGAGCTGAAAGGCAGTATGTCATTCGAGCGACCAACTTATAGCTGTTACCAACAAAATCCTATTTTTGACTCATATTTCTAGTGTGCCTTACTCTTTCAAGCACCTGAATAGAAAGATATTAATTATCTACGAAATGAAAGACATTCAGTATCAATATCAGCCAAAAACATTTTACAGATTATAGGTTTCTTAAAATGATTCTGTCTGGGTTCTGGATCAGTTGTGATTTGTGGCTGTCACCCAGGCAGTGCAAGGTGTCCTATGAGTGAGAAATACTGCCTGTGACATATCTGAAAGAACATTTTGGAAAAGTACAGGGAGTAAAATGTGACTTGCAATTCCTTGTTTCACACACCTTTGCATAGCAGAGACATAAATTCAAGCTCCTCTGAAAAATAGAAATACAGCTGGAGGCCTCCTCCTAGTTTCTTTTCCTGATTTAGGGGAAAAAAATATCCACTTTGCAAATTACTATCCTTGGGTATTATTACTCAAATTTGCTTAAACATACCTGAGGCAAAGTGGTATGGATAAAGTCTGTTTCCCCTTCAGTATGTCTCACTACCTTGTGAGTGGAAATGCCAAAATTGCACCATGTTGAAGTATAGCATATCAATAAAAACCCCTCAAATTTCTGTTCAGGTCTTACCAGAATCCAGATCTTTCAGAAGAGTACTGAAAACAAATCAAAACCTAAGTAAGTCCACATCAAAATCTGCAGTATTTCTTCTTTGATAGTGTGGGAGAGATCCCAGATCTAGAAACCAATTGTTCTAATGCTAATAACACTATTTGTTATAGTGTTATTAGCGCTTTGCTAATTTTTTGCCCAACTTTCACCATACATTCTTCTCTTTTCTACCGGACTCTGCTTTGGCCTCAGTGGTTGTCACCAAGGGTAGGAGGAGGAAACAGAACTGCATACAAAAAGTATCTGCTCAGCCTCAAGCCTAAGTGGGCTTTTTGAGAAAGTGTATTACTTACATTTAACAACTGCACCCTTCTAGCAGTCTATCACCAACTTTAATATTACCTTTCTTTGAAGAATTTTACTAGTTCATATCTGTTGCAAGCCAGTAGGTTTTTCAGGGGATGTGCCTTTCATCAGGAATCCAGCACAGCAATTCACTCACTTTGGGAGCTTGTTCTCACCAGGGTGAAGAAAAATGGAAGGGGACCTGATTGACAAGGAGATGTATTACTCCTACCATAAAGATGACATTAGACTGCAGAGAAAGAAATAATATATGCAGCACCACGCCAATTCTCTAAGCATATATGCCTTTCTGAGAAGAAAAAATCCTTCCCTTCTCCTTGAAAAGACAGTGCTCATCCTAAAATTTGTTTGAACTTGGTACTAACCTCCCTAATTGCCTGCTGGGGTAGGCAGTGTGTTGTAAGGAAGAATATATTTTTTAAAAGGATTTCAGCACAAGTCTGTTGCTACTCACCTTCAAAATGTGTACTGCAACTACTAATACTGTTTTATTCCCAGATTGCTTATTTAATCTGATTTCTCACTGCAGAGGTAATACAAACTCTATCATCAGGTGCATGGAAAAAATAATTTTACTAAAGATCACTCTTCTGCTGAATATACACATACAGATATTTATGAAACTTAATATGCTATAATGTGTTATCTGAGGAACAAACCTCCCTGCATTAGTATAAGAGTGTCTGCCTAAGAGCAGTACAGAAAGCAAAGCTTGCTGCCAACACTAATTGATAATGAATGCTACCTTAGCATAAACACAATTAAATACATAATGTTTTTGCTACAGTTGGGTTAGAGAGGAATTCAGGTTCCTCCTGTTATGTCAGAAAGGAGGAACTTACTGCAAGGGAATTTTTCCACACTGCATTCTAAAATGACACTGGTTTGCAAGAGCCTTTCCTTAATGAGCACAGCTATACTCTGCATATTAGAGTGAGGCTCTGTGTGCATGCAAGTGCTCTGTTACATCAAATTGTTTGGGCTGAAATGATTCATTTTGCAGTTAAATCTGGAGGTTTCCATTCTGAACAAATGATAAGAAACTGTATTAAAGTAAGATCTTCTGTGCCAAACTGTGAAGCCAATTGTGTTGTCAATAATCTCAGTACCAATGCATTTTTAAAAACTTTTGCCCATTTGAAGTTCAGTTGAAATATTTAAGAAAGCAGCTAGACAGCCCAGCCATAGGTGTAGAAACACTTATGGTAAGTGTTGCTGTTCTGGGCTGTGAAGGAATACCCACACCTTCCCTTTGTCCCACTCTCCACCTAATATGCTTTCCCCTAGCTTCTCCCCATTTCATTGGCACAGGAGTCCACAGAAAATCTTGGGCCATGCTGCTTGTGACCTTAATGATGTTTTGCCAGTCCAAATATTCTTATTCAGTTTTGGAGTGCCCTGTCCTGCTGTGGTGTTGCACTGGGCCCCTGTACTTGGTTGATCTTTAGACCTCTCTGAAGAAAAACAGAACAGAAAACAATGTTATGAAATAGCTTCCCTTTCTAACCTCCTTCTTTTCATTTCATCCAGGCTGTTTAATGCTCTGTACATCTTCTTTATCACTGAAAAGCATAAGAGCCCAGTATTTTGTGTCATTATTCACTGTAGCTCTAATGAAGCCTTAGGTGAAGACCGACGGACAGGAAATTCCTCTATGATACTATGAGCCCTACATGACAGATGTACAGATTAAAAAAAAAAAATCTAGTAAAATCCACATGGAGTCAGTGAAGCATGGTGGAGAGAAGACCCAAACAGCACCAATGTAAGCTAGTACAAAATGAATTGTGTAGGAGACACCCTGGTGCATTAGGTTTGTAAGGCCAGGTTTTGGTAGTGGGAGAGGCTACAGGGGTGGCTTCTGTGAGGAGCTTCCAGAAGCTTCCTCCAAGTCTGTCAGAGCCAATGCCAGCCAGCTCCAGGATGGATGTGCCACTGGCCAAGACTGGGCCAGTTGGAAATGATGATAATGCCTCTGTGATAAAATACTGAAGTAGTAGTAGTAGTAGTAGTAGTAGTAGTAGAAGAAGAAGAAGAAGAAGAAGAAGAAGAAGAGAAGAAGAAGAAGAAGAAGAACAGAAGAAGAACAGAAGAAGAAGAAGAAGAAGAGCAGAAGAAGAAGAAGAAGAAGAACAGAAGAAGAAGAAGAAGAACAGAAGAAGAACAGAAGAAGAAGAAGAAGAAGAACAGAAGAAGAACAGAAGAAGAAGAAGAAGAGCAGAAGAAGAAGAACAGAAGGAGAAGAAGAAGAAGGAAGAAAAGAGCAGGGTGGGAACATGCGACAAGGACAGCTCTGCAGACAGCAAGGTCCATGGAGAAGGAGGGGGAGGAGCAGCTCCATGCACCAGAGCTGAGATTCCTCTGCAGCCCATGGTGAAGTCCATGGTGAAGCAGCTATCCCCCTGCAGCCCATGGAGGATCATGAAGATGCAGAGATCCCCCTGCTGCCCATGGAGGAGACCCGTGCCAGAGCAGATCAAAGCCAGAAAGAGGCTGTGAACTTGTGGGAGGCCTGTGCTGGAACAGGTTCTGGCAGGGATCTGCAGACCCATGGAGAGAGGAGCCCACAAGTTCCTGCTAGGATTTGTGACCCCATGGGGAACCCATGCTGGAGCAGGCTGTCCTTGAAGGACTGCACCCCAGGGAAGAGTGACCTACATTGCAGCAGTTTGTGAAGAACTGTTTCCCATGGGGTGGACTCACACTGGAGAAATTAACAGAGTACTATCCCCCAGGGAGAGACCTCACATTGGTGCAGGGGAAGAAACAATGTGGCATGAAATGACCATACCCCCATTCCCCATCCCCTTGTGCCACTGGAATGGGGAATAAAGTAGAGCTAAGAAGGGGGGAGGGGGGAAGGGGGAGAACGGGGGGGGGGGGGGGGGGGAAGGTGTATTTAAGATCTGCTTTTACTTCTCATTATCCTGCTGATTTTTTTAGTAATAAATTCAGTTAATATGCCTAAGCTGAGTCTGTTCTGCTCATGACTGTATTTGGTGAGTCATCTCTCCTGGTCCTTATCTCAACCCATGAACCATTTTTTATATTTTCCCTCCCCTGATCAGTTGCAGAGGGGAGTGATAGAGAGGCTTTGGTGGGTGCCTGACGTGGTGGGCACCTGTGCAGATATGAGCTCTGGTCCCAAAGCAAAACAGCAACAGTAGGGCAGCAACCTGACCTTTATCTTCTCAGCAGTATGGGTTAGATTGGCCATAGTATCCTACCTCTTTAGCCCCATTGCTTCTGGTTCTCAAGCCAGCACATTAAGCACTAATTCAAATACATCTTCACAGAAAAGATTTCACCAAAATAGCTCTCCTGTTGATATCAGTAATGGTAAGAATTTGAGGAGTTTAAGAAAATAAAGCACACAGTTAATGTGTTTAATTGTGCAACTGAGATGAAAATGAGAAGCATCAGCTCAATGAGCAGCAATTTCCACTGCTGCCTTTTTCTCTCTGCACCATCAAATCAGGATCATCAATGAAAGTGATTCAATGATTTCTACAGCCCTTATGGTGAGAGAGCTCACCATTCACTACTAAGTACCTTTAGCACAGTAAGTGCAGATAAAGCAATGCCTATTCTGTATCCACTCCAGATTTCCCTTACGTCTCTTATTTTGGCTAAAACTCTTTCCCCCTTATTTTCACTTAAGACGTAAGCTTTCACTCTGTTCAGTGAGCTGACAATACAATAATGAATTCTTCATCAAAAGCTATCTCCACTTAATTTTCAGATTGTTTCCTCTATCCATGTTAATGGGTGTCTGACCTCATTCCATTCCCACACCTAATATTATCCTCATATGAACTTAATTTCAGCTGTGCAACAGAGATCTCTTCTAGGTTCGGAAGAAGTTTATTAAACTGGTGAGAGGTTCTAGCATTATATCATGCTTTTTCTGAGGTATCTTTTCCCTGGACTTTCTTGTTTTAGATTCTGAAGCAGCCTGCACATGGCTTTTTTAGGGGTAAAACAGTAGAATTCATGGAGTCTTTCTGTACAGCATTGGATATAGAAGATCTGCACGTTGCCATGTGAGCCTGAGGTATGTGTGCATTTCAGAACACAATGCTGTGTAGAAATATCTAAGCTAGCTTTAAATAGGTAGTTGGTGATAAATCTGTGTTGAAGTGACACACCCTCATCAGATTTATCCATGTTTTCCAGGCTTAGAGGCTTCAGTACTTCGGTTAGCTGCTCCAGAGCTAGTTTTGATACCTGAGTGACTTCGCAGAAAGTAATGCGCATATCCCACTCTGTGTTGATCGTGACTGTTGAAGGTTAAAAACATCCAGGCTGGCAGGGACCTCGAGAGATTTTACTGCCAAACCTCCTGTTGAACCAGGGCTATAGAATGAAGTGTCCAGGGTCCCATCAAACTGAGCCTTGAGTAATTCCAGCAGGGGAAATTATGCTAAATTATGCTACTCTGAATTTTTCAGTGTCTGTCTTGGACAAGGAAGACAGAATCTGGATACCACATCCCAGGTGTGGTCTAACAGGTAGTAAATGGAGTGGAATAATTACACCCTGTCTTGACAGCTGTAGTCCTTGACCTGCTGGCTGGGCTCTTGCTGCTGTGGCCCATGATGAGTTTTCATTTCATTGCTGAGCTATATGAGTGCCTGAGAGCATCAGGGGCAGTGTCTAAAAGTGCCAAAGCGAAGGCAGATCTGGCAACCTTTTATGAGGGTGACTTGAGATGATCAGTATCTGAGCTGATTCTGAAAAATTTACTCATCATGAAAGAGTATCAGAGCCAATGAGGAAGCCAGTAGAATCATTATGGAAATTTCCTCCTTATTCTTTGTTCAAAGATTGATTGGCAAAACCGATAACACTTTCTTCTTGTCTTTTAATAAATTTCAGAAAGTATTATCAAAGTGTGGATGCTGTTGTAAAAGGAGACCAGCATCCCCTTCTGCAATGCTGATTCCCAAAATATGCTTTAAACTACTACTTTACTTCCACTGATTTCATAAAATATGTCATTCACAACTGCTGCAGTGGACTAAGAACCCAGCTTCTAACTTTTAATTTCTCTCCTGCCATGTTTCCCCCCCAGTTCTGCTGTAATCTTACCTCCCACCAGGAAACGTTAAGCTCCATCCAGATCTGCAGCCTTCTCATTTGAGTTTAATAATATCTCCCTCCTCCTGGTCTGTCTCCAGTACTTTAGTACCTCTGCTGAGGACCTTTGCAGCACTTACCCAGCCACCCTCCAGCAGCATAGCAGGACACTCGCCTCGCTCCGTGTGACTCCTGGACTTTGCAGAGAAGCACTGCTGAGGAACTGCTACTGCAAGCCAGCTCTGTCTGCTTCCTGAAATGTCACCCATTGCTCATAAACCACAAACAGCTGACAGACAGGATTAGACCAGTTGTTGTCATCTAAATTTTCGAGTTCATTGATGAAGATGTGTTTTGGGGTTTTATTTATTCTTGTTCTGATCAGTGTATGTGAAATATTTTCAGTTATTGCAAAATGTGTCTTTTTGTAAGTAGCTACAGGTGAAAGTAAGAGGGCTAACTGTACTGAAAGTGAAAATAACACATGTATGTGTTTGTGGATATATGTAGACATCGGCATTCCTCTCCTGTGGTACGATGGCCACTCAGCTTCTCAACAGGATTTTCTCAGTTGCTCAGATAATGCCTAAATTATGATCTGAGAGCCCTTGAGGGAACTTTCCTCATGATACAGTGGTAAAATATCTATAGCAACACTGAAGCTAGGTAGCCAGCAAGGCTGAAAACGTTCTGGTACTCCTGAAATGCTTCTCTCTCTTTATGAAACAGTAGTCTTCCAGAGAGATGTGAGCATCCACTCTGCATATGCTTTTTGTATATTGTAGGCTTTTTATACCTGAAAAGTATTGACTCAAACTTTTTATAAATGAAGAGAATAAGGCATGTGAAAAGAAGAAAGATGTGGGGGTAATTTGCTATGAGATATCATGATCATCTTTATAATACACTGTTGGCTCTATTAATTGTATCCATTTGATACATCTGCTACCAGAAATCTGTCAGAGCAACACAGGTACACGCAAAGCTCCAACTATTCCTTTACTCCACTTAATTTCAAAAAGTCATTCTCTATCAGTGGTATAGCAGAAGAGCTGCAAAACCTGGCCATGCAACAAGTAGCAGAGTAGGACAAACTCATATTTCAAAATCTTGATGTTGCATTCCCAGGAGCTCAGTATGAATAATAAAAGTGTTCAGAATAAGGATGTTCTCTTTCTTCCAAATTAAGGGCATATGCCTGGGGACTTTTAAACCCAAAAGCTCATTAAATGTTCTGTCCTATCCTTATGTTAAGATTTCACAAAATAAAAAGCAATAGTTGTAGAAAATATAATACTTCCCCTAGCAATGTCTGACTGCTCTTTCCAAGGTTTGATAAGGAAACTGTTTTTCCAATAACCAGTTAAGCTTAGAAATACTCTTTTAGTGATCTGTCATTTAAAACTTAAAGCCAGTTCAATGTTAAAAAGATATAGTAATACCTTTCATCATATAAAAAGTGCAGCAATATTTTCCATGGCACCCAAATGCAAAAATTAAAAACACTGTTGAATTTATCTCATCTGTGTAATAGCGTACTGGTCCTATATTACAAGCTATGAAAGGCATGAAAGACTTCAGACATTTTCTTCAAAGTTACATAACAAGTCTCCTACTGAGTCAGAATTAGACTACTTTTCACCTAATGTGTCTCATGCTTTAACCTATAGGTTGTATTTTGCCTTTCAGCGACAGGAGGGAAGGTTTCCAGAAAAAAATTCTCACATTGTCTTGTGAAACCCAGTAATTCTTGTCTCAAGCAAAAAGCAGCTATGAGTTTTTAAGAAGCTGCTCATCCTCAGCAGTTATATGGAGCATTAAATATTCCTGAGAATTTGATTATTTGAGAAGTAAAGTTTGCACTTTCCCTGGGAATGTAGCTTTATCCATTTTTTTCAAGATTGATCTATTTGCATCGTCCTAGGATATAGGATATGGATTTCTGGAGGTCATCTGTGTTAACTAGTCGCTCAAAGCAGGGCCAGCTTAGGTCAGCTTGCTTTGAGTGCCTGGTCCAGTGGAGTTTGAATATCTCAAAAAATGGAGGTCACATCATCTTCAGGCTCTAGTCTCGAAGTTTGACTGCTCTCATACTGTAGTTTTGTTTTTTAACATCTAACTGGAGTTTCCCATGCTGCATCTTATATCCGTTGCATCCTGTCCCAGATCTATTTACCTCTGATACATGTCCTTTTTTTTTTTTAATTTAATGTCCATTTTTGACATAGATAGAGGGATTGAGTGCATGCTCAAAAAATTCACAAGTGACACCAAGTTGAGTGGTGTGGATGACACACCTGAAGTATGGGATGCCATCCTGAGGCACCTGGACAGGCTGGAGAAGTGGGCCCATGAGAATCTCACGAGATTTAACAAGATCAAGTGCAAGGTGCTGCACCTGGGTCAGGGCAATCCTCAGTATCAACATATGCTGGGGGATGAACAGATCGAGACCAGCCCTGGGGAGCAGGACTTAGGGGTGCTGATGGATGAGAGGCTGGACATGAGCTGGCAGCTTGAACTTGCACGCCAGAAAGCCAAACATGTCCTGGGCTGCATCCAAAGCAGCGTGGCCAGCAGGGCGAGGGAAGGGATTTTGTCCCTCTCTCTCTCTCTGCTGAGACCCCACCTGGAGAGCTGCATCCGTCTCTGGGGTCTTCAGCACAGGAAGGACGTGGACCTGTTGGAGCAAATCCAAAGAGATGTAGCACCTCTCCTGTGAGGAAAGGCTGAGAGAATTGGGATTGTTCAGCCTGGGAAAGAGAAGGCTTCAGTGACCTAACTGCAGCCTTCCAGTACCTGAAGGGAACCTACAAGAAAGATGAAGAGGGACTTTTACAAGAGGAAGTAGTGACAGGACAAGCGTCAATGGCTTTTAACTGAAAAAGGGAAGGTGTAGACTAGATATTAGGAAGAAATTGATTACTGTGGGGGTGGTGAGGCACTGGAACAGGTTTCCCAGGGAAGTTGTGAATGTCTTATCCCTGGAAGTGTTTAACGTCAGTTTGGATGGAGCTCTGAGCTATTTGGTGTAGTGAAAGATGTCCCTGTCCATGGCAGGGGTGTTGGAACTAGACGATCCTTAAGGTCGCTTTCCAACCCAGGCCATTCTGTGACCATGATTCTATGATTCCTGGCTGCCAGATGGGCCCTGGTGAGTGTGTAGAGAAGGCTGTTGTCAGGCATGGAACCTCACTGCCAAGTCTGCTCTTTGCATCACAAAGAGTGGCAGCCCTGCTGCAATGTCTCCCAAGGCTGCGTACCTGTAGGCACAGACATGTTCATACTTCTTCCAAAGTAGAACATCCCTCAGGTAAGCAGTAAAATATACAGCAGTTAAGTCAACAGCTGTTGCTCATCTGTTTGATTTTGGGAGTAATTTTTTAACATGGCATGGTCACATGCCAATAAGTCACACTAGAAACCAGCCTTCAACTGCCTCAGTTTTACAAGGAAAACTGCCTGATCCATGCTGTCACTTCCAGAGAAAAGCAACAGAACTCTGCACAGTTGCCCACTAACTACAGATCCATGAAGAGAGAGAAAAAGTTCGAGCAAATATGCAGTTATTATAACATTTAACTTTGGTGGCATTTCTCTTTGGTGCGCAGTTCTTTTCTCTTATGTTCAAATAGAGTTCTACAACACAGCAGGGTGAGGATTAAGAGTAAAGGATAGCAATGGAGCAAAATGGGACAGAGAAAGGGTATGGGGTCAGGTGTGAAGACAAAGTCATTGTCACCAGAGGAGCTGATCTGTACCTCCTGGCCTATCAGTCTTTCATTCTCTTTCTCTCTCCTTCCCAATCTTATTCTTTCAGACGAGAAACATTTGATTCTTTTTCAACTCAACAGCAGCAACATTTGAAGGGTCAAAAGCATATAAGCATGATAGGGCATTCTCCTAACTCCTAGTTGGTTGTAGAAAGTTTTTATAATCAGAACAACATCAGAGCTTGGAAGTTTCCAATTGAGTTATCATGGCCTTTCTCTAGCACCCAGAAACTGCACATTAACAGACCAGAAGTTCAACACAATATCTGTTGGATGTGCTATGCCACGGGCTAAAAAACCCTTTCAATCTCCTGTAATTAATGCCTGTCTCACTGTGAAGAAGAAAGTATGAGCAGCACCCAAGTGCTTGAGCCAGTAAGTCTTCAGCTAAGTCTTGTTTCCTACTCTGCGCAGCAGCACTTCTCTGTGAGGACTACACCTGTATCTGGTGAAAATGGGAGTTGTAAACATAAATCCTTGGTGTTTTGTTGAGGGCAGATCAGAAGACAACTCTTCATTGCTTCTGAGAATCTATTTGAGCAATGAAGAGGAGGAGAATCAATGAGACTTCCAGAGACAGAAGCAGCCATTGTCCCTTTGTAGCTTTTTTAAATCCAGGAATGTTTTATGAGTGAGAAATACAGTACAGTCTAGATTGAGGAAGGCTGCAAGGAGACGAAAGAGTTTCATTATCAAGATATCATCCCAACTTACATGAGAGATGTCTTCAGTATTTTGTACAAATTTTCTCTCTGATCATAGACCTTACCGTATGTGTTCAGTACAGTCATGCTTGCTTGCATTGTCTTTTTACTATTTTGTTGAATATTTTTCTCTTGGAAACAAAATTTAGTGGATTGTGTGCAGATTATTGGAACACTGAAAAGATTATTGAACTTCTTCAGACAAGTCAATGAATTGCCTTCTTAGAGCAAAAAAGGTTATTAATTCCTGTTAGAATAGAGCTCAGGTGATTTTAGCTGACCTTTACTAGGCAGAGGAGGCATGGATCCATTTTAAAAATATTTCTTGTATCTTCCACAAAACAGAAGAGCAACATGCAGTGGTCAGAGAACAGCTGCTCAGGCCTTGACTGATCCACTTTGGCAATGAATTCTCTGGAGGGTTTATCATAGAAACAATAGAAAGGTTTGGGTTGGAGGGGACCTTAAATATCAGGAAAGGACCTTTCCCTTAGCCCAGGATGGGACATTTTTTGCTGCAATGTCTGAAGGACAAAATTTGTTTGCTGTGCTGTGTACTGCTGTGCAGGGAGTGAAATAGAAAGCAACATCTACTTCTGCTATTGCAGTAGCCAGGCTAGGGAGCAAGTGTGTCCATGGGCAGAGAGAACATGTTTTGAAGCAAAAACAGTCTAATTCTGTCGCTTGAACTTTCCAGTGCTGCTAATCAGTGAAACCTGGTCAAAGTCTTTGGTCAGTAAGAAAAAGGAAAGCAGCTTAGACACAAGAAAGGTAGATTAGATACTAAAAGCAGTGAAACCACTGAAAGCAAGAGATATATTCTGAAATTTCACTGCATGTCAGCTCCTTTCCTGCAGAACTGTGTGACTTCATTTTGCAAAGCAAACCGTAAATGCAAGGAACTCCAAAGCTTTATCTGTTAGAGTTATCTTTTGTCTGTCTCCTCTCCTGCAACAAGCACAGAAGTCTTGTTCTGCTGGAAGAGTTACCAGTCTTAACCATTGGAACATGCACCTGAGAACTTTGAGCTGAAAAGATAATCTAAGCAAGACATAAAAATATCCCTTTTTAAAATTCCAGTTCAGAAGTTATTATGTGGGTTTCACAGTTGCCAAACCTAACCAAAAAACAAACCAACAAAAAAACCCAGAAGGAAAATCAAGACTTTCCAACAACATGGAAGAGAAGAGGAAGTACTTTAAGCATTGTGTCTACTAAAAACAAAACACAGGCATCCACTGCCTCAGCATTCATTGCAGACATCTTTTTCTGAGCAGACTTGGACATAGAAGAGAATTTTTAAAAAATACTATTCAATAAACAATGAAATTGAATTTTGAGAGGTCATGATGGATGCAGAGCAGTGATGAACTCAGATTTGGAGTACACAAACAGGAAATCTCTGTATAAATGAAATACAAATGACCATTCAGCTGCTCAAATGGGATAGATGTGTACCACAGAAGAGTTGAAACCCTTGCCTTTTTCAAACGAGGCCCTCTGCATGTGGTAACCACAAGATTTCACCTTCCTCCAGAGGATTGGAGCACTGTCCTGTGTGGGATTGCAAGTGGCAGCTCAGTGCTTTCACAAAGTGAAGTATGTGGTCTGTAAAGAGCCAGAGTTGTCTCAAAGAAAGAAGACAGCCATAACATGTAAAAGAGCACAAGCAGAAAAAGGAATTAGAAGTAAAGGCATGAAGTCAGGAACATGACACCACTGAGACTGCAAAGTGAGGCACAGAAAAGTCAGGGAATGGGGAAATCTGAGCAGTGCAAAGCCAGCCCTCTCTTGTCTAGTTTTTTCTTAGAGCCATGTTCCTCCATTTGGAAGACAGCATTTCCAGTTTTCTAAATGCTGGGAGAATAGATGGAGAGGGGGAGTTTTGGCACTACAGCTGCCAGCAAGCTGTTAGGGTTAGCCATATCTGTCTGGGATGCTTAGCCTGGAGACTCTGCCTCCCTTATTTGCATCAGTCACGCTGTTTTGATGATATTTTTAGGAGAGCCAATGAATGGGATGACCAGGCTGATACTTTTCCATCGAGTCAGCTGAGCACTAAATCTAAACATATTTCATCTGAGCTATATCTGCTAAAATGTGCTTGAGGACTGGTGTTCAGCAGGAGAGCCCCACAGTGCTGGGTCTATGCGGAGTTTCGTGCATTGCTGAGTCGATCGCTCCCTGACAGAGCTGGCAGTCTAAGGCGGCTTCTTCAAGGAAATATCTCTTTCTGTTTTAAATTGAGCCAAGCCAACATCCTCCTAATTACCTAGGCCCCTTGTCTCACCTCCTACACCATTACTGCCTCAGTCACAGCCCCCCTGTACTACCCTGCTTGTGGGGAAAGAGTCTTAAAGCTTCCCTCCCACTACATCTCTAGTTAAAACATGGCTTCTTCCAGAAAGGCTGGGTGCCATTCCCATCTCTAGGGCTTCTTAGAAGTGGATACAAAGCCAAAAGTATCTTAGGCAGCTGTATTTTGTTGTCTCCCTAGTCTTTCACATGCCTGTATTCACGCACATATACCAACGCAGCAATATCTTGGTTTAGAAAGGCTTGGTTCATAGTCCATAGCTGAACATTATCAAATACAGGTTTTAGATGCCTGGACTAAAAATAACCACTCCGTGCTAACACATCACACACCTACACAACAAAAACTGCATGCAAATTGCCATGAGAGCCAGCTCTCTGGTTCCCGTTTTGCAGTCACGGCAGTGGACTTCCAAAGAAGACTTCAGTGCATTGCACTAGCCCATCCCTAGGAGCTGATGCAGAGACTCAGAATGTCTCTAAAATGCAAAGAGGCACCAAAACAAACTCACAATGAATATAAAACAGCATCAATAGCAACAGCAAAATCATTCTTCCATTTAAAATTAAACTGAGAAATTAATTTGGGGACTAGTGGAAATACCACCAACTCCAGCTGGCCAGACATGGATTGCAGCAATAATTTGATCCAGGTTATTGAATCTTGTACATTAGCATGTACCACCACATCTAACTTTAGCATCTGTAGCTCCTCAGAGACTGTCTCTGAAAAGTGACAGCCTAGCTGGGCTGCTCTAAACAGACCTCTGCTACAGCATGGCAAATGAAGCTGTCATGAGCCAGCAGATTGCTGTATCAACCACTTCAAACACAGATGGATCACAGGTTTTGCCCATCGCACAGGTTTTGTTGAAAAAGTTGAAAGTTTTGACATTGTATTCATCTCCTTTAGAAGCACAGCATGGTTTACTTAATAAATTCAACAGTTTATTTAATTTAGGATGTTTCTGTGCTTAATTTAATAGAGCTGTACAGCATAAGAGCTCTGAGGTTGTTTGTTGCATGATCCTGCTGGTAGACTATGCTCATGCAAAAATATATCTGGCTTCACAAGGATGCATCACTTCTAATCACTACCTTCAGCTCTATGTGCATCACGTTGCTGATAGCATCCTGTCTTTCCTGCTGCTCCCTGCACAGTTAATCCTTCTGTCACTCAGATTACTTTTTGGTGGGCCTACTGTGATGCATACTAGAAATCTGAGGACTCATGATGTCAAAAAATACTTATTTTTCAGTTTCCACTGAGACTGTCTCAAGGGAGAAGGAAAATGCCCTGTTTAGCTGTTAATATATAGTCCATTTGCTTGTTAAAGCACTTGACTGATAGTCACTGGAGTACTGGCACACTGAATTTTCTGCTTGGTAAAAGTTAGCAAGGAGCAAGCCACATTATTTTAAGTGTCTGCTGTGTTATATTGAGTGTTGATAGCTTTTTCAAGGCCCTATCTGCATGTTTCCCCTTTTGAGTAAAGAAAGTCCAGGGCATGTATTTGGTAGCAGGAGCTTGTAATTGAGTAGATTAATTATTTGATTGGCATGATGTAAGGCCCAATTTTAAAAGCACGCAATTAACTTTAAACACTATTATTCCCATTCAAGCTGGTCATTACTCCTTTGCCTAAGTGCTTTATTGAACTGGGTCCTGAATATGAAGCAGCCCTGTGTTACAAAATTGATTGCTCCAGCAATCTCTGCTCCAGCAGCCTGGTGCTTTGCTGACAAAACCAAACAGGGAAATTATATACACCCTTCACAACAAGAATTAATAGTGCCAATGATGGGACAGCTACCTGAGAGAATGACCATCAGGAGAAAGAGATTTCAAGGTAAAGCTGAAAAATAACAAGACAAAATAACAAGTTTTACAGCTTTCTGGGTTGTATGGAGGGTTCAGATTCTGTGAGCTGCCAAAGGATGAGACCCCTGAGAGCAAAACCCTGCAGGTGAGGCAGTGGGGCTGGGAGCCGTGGTGGGATTGAGGGGGCAATGTGAGGAGCAGCCCTGCCTGCCCTGCTCAACCCACACTGCACAGCACTTACCCTTCTGCCCCCTCAATGGGGGAAATGCCCCTCCATCAAGGACACTGGAAATTTAACTTACTTGCACCAAACCCACTCTGAAAAAGCCACGCCTGGGGCAGTGCCATTGCAGAAGTGATGGCAGGGCTTTATCAGCTGGGATCAAAACTGATTCTTCTTGGAGAAATACAAAGGCAAGATGCTGAGTAGTGTCTCTTAACCAAGAAACTATTATTTTGCACCACCTCACTGTACCCAAGGGCCTGGGGGGCTGGATATCATCCCCCAAGATAACTGTAGCCATGCTTAGAAAAGAATTAATCATCAGTAAGGCTGATTGGCCTCTAATTCTAGCTGTTACTTTTTACTTCATGTTTTTCTTCATTTTTAATTTGTTATGTTTTTTGCTGTCTTGGATGCAGGGTTCAGCTTTCTGGGTGATGTGTAAATAAGTCTGGCTGGCAGAATGGTGTGAAAGTGTAGAATAGGTTTCTGGAATTTTTTTGGTGTGTTTTTGCCACATTTGTCCCTATCCTTGTTTGTTTCACAGGGGTGAATTTTGGTGAAAGGAGGTGTGGGATACAACCATGTCTCAAGGCCCTCTGGACCTCCACTTCCTTCTCTCCACAGTGCAAATATTTATGGGGTGGTAGAGAAAACAAACTTGTAAAAATCCAAGGTTGTTTCTTTGCCTGGATGGCCAAGTTGGGAAGGTGCATAAAGCAGCTTAAATAATGCCATTTTTAGAGAGAGGAGAAGGTGTGGGATGTCGTCTTCCCTAGGATTAAAGTGTGGGTATCTAGATTAGCTGGGATTCTCCTGCATTTTAGAGGTGCTATGTGAAGTGTCCTTTATCTCTGTTCTCATCTTGTTCTCACGTTTAGTGAAAATTGTATAAATGTATGTCAGTGGTTTCACACTGCCAGACTGAGACACTGACATTTCCTCTGTCACTCATCTTTTGACTCTCACTCTGTAAATACATTTGTTCATTTGGAGCAAGCAGGGGGATTTCGGTTCTACACCCAGATGCACAGCCCCCAATCCTGCCCATAGACCCTCACAGGGCTGCGGGCAGCATCCACAGCAGCAGCCCAGCAGTTGCAGCACTCAGAAGGGCAGCTGTCCCAAGTCTCTCCCGCAGTTTATATCTGTCATCCTTGCTGTGAATGTCAGGGGAAGAGTTCAATCCTTTGCTGTATGAATAGGGTGGGTGAGCTATGCATGGGAAATACCTCCAAAAAATCCTTTCCTTCTGACTGCTTTGTCTTTGTAAGACGGTGCAGAATTTCAGCAGAGCTTTTTGTGCTTGGGATCAAGGGGAAAAAAATAAAATAGTTTCACAGCTTCACCCAGTACTTCCTGCTGCTGAGCAGGGGCTAGTGAGCTGCCACAGCCTCCTCCCTTGCAGCATGCCTTGCAGCCTGGGTATGTAGTCCTGTGCCTGTGGCAACCTCCTAGCCAAAGCCTGAATGGGGACTTGTTCTTTCTGGCAGAGTCTCCTATATCCTGTATGATGGCTTCAAGCCTATTTATGCCTGAATGTCCTGTCAAAAAATGTAAATAGGGATAAATTCAGCAGTTACAGTACCAAAATTAAAATTAGACTTACTGTGGCTTAAAAACAAGAAAAAGATCCAAGGGGTTTTGTGTTTGCATTTTCCAATTTTATGGCAGTCAGTGCTATGAAATAAATTGTATTGCTCTGTTAGAGCTTGGTATGAGATTGGTTTTGTACCAGCCTGTCTCAACATCTGAAAAAATCTGGTATTACAAACATATAAGAGACAACCCACTGTGAAGTCTGTCAGACATGAAAAATTTGGGAGCGGAAATTATATAGTCCACCTGAGCATCTCATTCCAGCTCTGCAGGAGCTGGGACATGACATAGAGTTTTGTGTGAAACAACAGATTTTTCTGTGCAATGTTTTGTAGGAAGATACTGCTTTCAGATGTGACCTCATCCACAGAGTGCAAAGACAGATCTCAGCAAGATGGGTTCCAAACTTCCCAATGAAAACAAGCAGCCTCTCAGTGAAAAGTGACATTTCAAAAGGTGAGTGCAACATGAGCAAAATCCCTCATTATTCTGTCTTCTAGAGCAAGCAGAAAGCAAATATATTTTGAGGAGCTGTCAACTCCCTCAAGGGCAGAGAGGTCCTGCAGAGAGACCTCAACAAATTAGAGAGATGGCAATCACCACCCATATGAAGTTCAACGAGGGCAAGTGCCGGATTCTGCACCTGGGATAGGGCAACCCTGGTTGTGTGCACAGATTGGGGAATGAGATGCTGGAGAGCAGAGCTGCAAAAAGAGACCTGGGGCTCCCGGTTGATGGCAAGTTGAATGTGAGTCAGCAGTGCCCTGGCAGCCAGGAGGGCCAAGCGTGTCCTGTGGGGCCTCGGGCACAGCATTGCCAGCCAGGCAAGAGAGGGGATTGTCCCGCTCTGCTCCGCACTGGGGCAGCCTCACCTTGAGTATTGTCTGCAGTTTTGGGCACCACAACATAAAAAAGACATTAAGATGTCCAAAGGAGGTCCACAAGAATGGTGAAGAGTCTGGAGGGGAAGCCATATGAAGAGTGGCTGAGGTCACTTGGTTTATTCAGAAGAGAAGAGAAAAGAGAAGAGAAGAGAAAAGAGAAAAGAGAAAAGAGAAAAGAGAAAAAAGAGAAAAGAGAAAAGAGAAGAGGAGGGGAGACATCATTGCAGTCTACAACATTCTCATAAGATACTGGTCTCTTCACCCTCATGACCAGTGACAGGACCTGAGGGAATGGTCTGAAGCTGGTTCTTCACCCAGAGGGTGGTCGGGCACTGGAACAGGCCCCCTCAAGGAACGGTCACAGCACTGAGCCTGACAGAGTTTCAAGAAGCATTTGGACAATGCTCTCAGGCACATGGTGTCACTTCTGGGGTGACCTGTGCAGGGCCAGAGATTGGATTCAATGATTCTGATGAGTCTCTTCCAATTCAGCATTTTCTATGATTCTATGATTCTATGAAACAACTTTTAGAGTAGTTAGCATAATTAGGTTGCCAGGCAGACACTTGGGGGTGTAACGTAGGCCTGAGCAGAAGTACAGGCACTTCCCAGACCACTCAAATCTCACCAGGAAAACACAATTTTTTTATGAGCTTTTGTGAAGTTCCTTTTTCTTTTTCAGCTAAAATAAATGTGACACAAGGTTGTTCCTTATATATTTTGGTGCACCTAATTCTTGGCTGAGTTAAACAATGAAAAAGTGCAGAAAAATGTAAATGCAATAAAACGTTTTGGAAAGTTCAACAAAACCATTCATTGGTCAAATATGGGATTAAGTTGGTGTTACATTAGAGGGCTTGATTCAGTTATTTTATCATCATCTCCTGTAACAAAAAAAAGCACAGGGGAGCAGGAATGAAATACAAAAGGTATGGTGAAATTTGGATTTCTGTTTTAATGCTCTTTCTCCTGCCTTGCCTGTTTTCATGCAACCAGAACAGTGGCCCAAGCTGTAACCCTTTATCTGACACCCTAATCCTGTAGTTTTCAGACATCATCTGTGCCCCCAAGGACCAAGATGGGACAGAAAGGTGTTGCTACTTCTCCAGTGGGCAAGAAAGAATTGGATAGGCAGACAAAGGAGGTAGGATGGGGACTGCTAACAGATCTGTGACCAAGGACCCCCAAGGATCTTGTAATGCCTGCAGCTGATTCATGGTGAAAATGTGGACAAGTCATTTATACTGCCTTGGCCTCACTGCAGTAGGCAGAATTTTTCCAGGTGTTTCAAAATGGCTTTCACCCTCTGTTTCATGTGCTTTTGGGTAGAGCAGGGGACAGAGCATGCATACAATCACACACAAACATATTTGCTGACAGCACCATGTCAGAAGACAACTTCTGAGACCAGGCAATATTCTGCTTTAGCTAACTGCAATAAAGGAATGCATGTACGTTATGTACTTTCCAAATACTGTGAATTTCCTGACAGTCAAAGACAACTGGAAAATAATGCCAAGTATGTTTTGAAGTATTTAAGGACTTACCTTGAGAACAGCCTTCATCTTTCCAGTGTTGTTAAGTGACACCTATTGTTATCTTGATGTTTCAGGCATGTTTTGAAAATCATGTCCTTGATAGGAAGCATAACCAAAATTAGAAATTTTTACATTTTTGTGTGAGTTGATTTCATAACTAGGCTTCATAAGGGAGCTTTCTGTCACTTCTTCTGAACAGAAATGCACAGGTCTAAAGAATCAAGAATCTTTGTATAAAGAGAATGGAGGAAAAATATTTCGCTGCATTTTTTGTTCTTGATAAAGCATTTTTTTTAAATTTTTCATAACATATATTTCATTTCAATTTTTAGATTGCTGTATTCCATGAATATAAATTTCTCAAGCATCAACATGTTCTGTGTTCAGAGGGCATAAGTAATTTGCAGGCAAGTGGTCAAATTATAACTTATTCTGCTATTAAGGATTTGACAACTTCTGTGGCACACATATTTTGCACATTTTTACTTGGTGCCCAACAATGTCCCAACACTCCTTTTTCTCAAGGGTTGGTTCACTTGAGCAAGAACATCTTTTCTGGGGAAGAGTGCGGGTGGAAGACACACTGGCTGGTAATAAAACCAGAATTAACCTGTGGTATGCAGGGTCCTCAACTGGGGATAGCATTTGGCACACCACGTGTTTTACACAAATAAGGAAAAATCCAGTTCCTCATTTATAAGCTTTTCAGTTTTGACACAAGCACAAGACCACTAGAGAGTAAAGTTGCTGCTATGAGTAAAAACAAGCAAAGGGATGTTTTTCCTGTTTAGCTGGCTCTTCCACTGGTCTCTATGTATAACTGCAGCAAGGAATGGGTTGTAGGCTGAATTAATGAAAAACACACGTACATACACACACTTCCTCCATCTTCTTGTTTGTAAAATGAACCCAAATAACTGGCATATGAAGGACTTGATTTGGGTTTTTCCTGAAAGGAATAAAACCAAATGGCATAATTAATATTAAGAATGTATATAGTTAGGTATTGAGACATGAAAAACGTACATTAAGACTTGTGTTTGGTCTCCCATCTCACTAACCCTGCGACTGCCTTGTGTCTTGCTCTGTCCACCCTCACCCGCTGCTAACCCTTTTTATTCACAGGAGTGTTTGCAGGAGCCATTGAGAAGGTTGGAAGAAAAGAATAAGAAACTTATAAAGGTATGAAAATGGTCTTGTTAAGAATATAGGTATGATATGTGATGAAAGAGTGTGAGGGTCAACCATAAAATTATTAAAAATAGATTGTAAGTTTGGACTTGCCCTGGAACAATGAAGATCACATCAGGGCAGCTCTGTGATGCACAACGCTGTCCAGACTCTGGCACAGCAAAGATTTGCTGGCTGTCACTGGCATGACAAAACTCCCCCTTCACTGCTGTTTCTGAGTGCAAAGAAGTCTTGAGAAGAGACTTTTGGATGAGTCACAGCAGATTTGAGTTTGTGGCTCACTGAGTTTTTGCGGGTTCTTCTAATGTTGATCAAGGTGGATCCCAAATTACTTGGTCCCAAGGCATGCAGTTGTCCACAAAGAGACGTATAGAGTCCACCTTACTTTCACAAATATCAACTGGTAACTGACCAGTTTTCAACTGTACATTTTCCTGATCTCTTTTGTGGACACAGCCATGACTTCCTGACAACAGGCTTTCTTCTCGTGTTTTACCATAGGAGCAAATACAACCATGAGGGTAGCTGGCACCTTGGTTTCTCCTTCCAGTGGAAGGTGCCTTGGGTTTCTAAACACACAGCTGGGATTTAAATTATCCTTCTAGAACTAAAATCTTCCATATTTTTTCAGCCATCATAAGATTTTGAAAAAGTGCAGTGCTAAACAAAATAGACTGTTTTGACTTACAAATTAATTTTCCCGCCTCCCCTTAACTGGCTGATTGTTTCTTTTTGTGCAGTAGAAACAGTTGATCTCTTTCCCAACAAAACAATTAGGTGCAAGAACTTGTCATAACAAAATCTACAGCAAAGTTTTGAAATTATGCATATGTCTGTGATTTCATGCAAATCTACAGAAAAGCAATGCTTTTATACAGGAAAAGCCTCCATAAATCAAGCCATCTTGATTTATGAGTCAGCAAAGTCATGAGATCACAGAATATTTCAGGTGGGAAGGGACTGGGGGTGGGGGGTGTCTTTGGTCTGACCTCCCACTCAAAGCTCAGAGAACAGTATTCAAGTCTGCATCCAGCTGGGCTGCAAAAACCCCAGGGACAGAGCCTTTTCATCCTCCTGGCCGCTCTGTGGCCTTACCAGAGTTCATTGACGTCCATCAGGTACCAGGGGGAATGTAGCATCCACATATGGTCTAACAAATGCCAAGTGAAGGAAGAAAACCCCTTTTCTCGACCTAATGGCTGTTCTTCCGCGCACAGGGGTGGGAGGTACTGCTCTCCTTCGCTGCCAGAGCACCCTGGGAGCTCACACCCAGCTCCTGTTCCACCACCCCCAGGCCTTTCCCACACTCCCCAACTCCTGAGGATATTTTTCTGCTCAGGATCCCACAAGTTACTGAGCCCCGCACAGCGTTTGTGGTGACAGAAGAGCCAGGACGCTTGGCTGATGTGTGGCATCTTGTCCAAGTCCATGACTGCACAGGCAGTTGTCCCACTGCCACCATCCCCTCAGCATTAGCTCACACAAGCATGGCTGAGCAGGGCTGCAGGTGACTCTGCAGCACCGCTGATCCCCAGTGAGCTGCCTGTCACACCAGTCTGACACGTAACGCAGCCACTGCAGAGCATTACTTCCTGCTGATAATGAAAAAATGCCTTCCCAGTGGTCACAAGCAGCTTGCTTGTGTAGATCCTCTGGGTCTGATAAAAGCTATAGCCACCCTCAAAGCATTTATCTCAGCATGGACACTGGCTTCAGCTTCTGTCTTCTATCTTGCTTCCTATTTTTAACAAACACATACGAATTTTATTTTCTGTAAGGTTTTCCTTCACTGCTGATACCAGCCACAATTTCTGGGGCTGGAAAGACTGTCAAACACACAGCGTGATCACATAATCCTCACTTCTGATAAATGTTTGATGGATAGAAAGTGCTGGTTGGTCGATTTTTAGTAGTATCTTTACATTGAAAATTTAACCAACAGTAGTTTTAATACTAAAATTTTTCCTTAACAAGTTATATTTGTTTTTGTTGGTTTTTAGGAAAAAGCCAGCATATTGGAAGGAAGAGAATTAGTCATACAACAGGAAAAAATCTTAAAGGTATGGCATCTTATTGCATATCACAGTACACGCTCTTTCTTTTTTTAGACCATCACCACTCTAGAATAATTTTTACAAAGGTAATTACAAGAGTGTCAAACAGAGATGCAATAGAGTCAAATCTAACACAGGTAAGAGTGTGGAGAGTAGGCCTGCCATTAGTTTCCAGGATACAAAAATAATGCAACAGTGAGTGGTTTTTGGTTAGAAGTTTTGCAGACCATGGTCTGCAAACCAGCAAGAGTGTTTTTAAAAGAAGTAACCTTGTATTATTGGGAACATAAGTCATCCAGAAAGTTACTGCAATATAAAACTAATATCAGGAGGGAAGATTCCTGTAAATTTCTATCAGACCCAATTTGAGAGAGCAGAATATAATATCTGCAAGGGCAGCACTGGTGCTGGTCTCATGCTAATAAGCTCTGATTTGACTTTTATTGCATGCCAGACTGATGGACTAAGATTGTTTGCTTTTCTTTTGAACTTTAAAGGACATGCAGATAAAAATAAACCACTTGCAAAAGCATCTCAAGCACCCTGAACTAATTGGGTCGTAAGTATTAGCCATGCCCTCTATTCTGGCTTTCTTTTTTATATTATTCAGAATGTTTCCCCATCTGCCATACATGAAGCACATGCTATTGATTGTAAGTTAATATGGTTTATGCAGCATCAAACAAGCACCTCATATTTATGTAGGACAGCTTCTTTTTCTGTCACATAATCATCCAACCATAGAAATGTAAATGAAATTTAGATTTGGAAAGTCCCATCTCATTTTTCAGCAAATTCCAGGAGTAGCTTATCTTTTACTCAGTAGACCAAAGTTGTATGGCATACCCTGGATATTAATTTCAATTCACTTTCCTAATAACCTGTAACAGGTTCATAGCATTACTTTGCAGAATACAAAGGAAAAGCAGCAGCCTGAACAGCAGCAGCAAAGCCTGCAGCTACACATTTATTTTCAGAGCAAGTGCTCTCTCTCCATAGCCAGAGTTCAAGTGACACTTAAACCATGCTCCTCCTTCACCTCACTTCTAGACTGTAGTTTCCTTTAAGTAACGAGGTTACACAGGATCTCTGAATTTCAAAACACCACATCTAAGTACAGAGCCCAGCACTGGGCTTCTCACTCTGACTCTCCCATTTCCCAACTGCACTGCAATGCAGAAATCCTCCAATTCCAGAGAACATGAGGGGTTAAGTATTCTTTCTAGCAATCACTCCCAAATTAAGCTCCAAGTACAATGCGCCAGCAAGAACTATGAGCCTAGTTTAAAAGCTCCTCTTTCAGTTCTCTGAAGTGGTTTGAGATTCAATTTTGTGCTCTGTGTTCTGCAGAGAAGAGCTGTGCAATGACATTATGTATGCACTGCATTAACTGTAAGAACAGAGGCTGAATTGTAATACAAAGTCTAAAACAGCAAGCATTTTGGAGTAAATCTACTGCTTGCAATAGTACAGCTATCCCCACACCTGAAGGGCACTACAGATACATTTTAATTACTGTGGTGCTTTCACCAGGCAATGTCATCAGAGAAGACAATACCAGATCTTACCTTGCCACCATGATAGCAGGTTTGATGGGAGAAACCCAGTAATACTAACACTTTCCTGCAATAAAACAATCTAAATAGTGTTAGCTCTATGCTGTTGATATGTTCTCTTACCACTGTGTGGCAACTTTGGGATTGCTTAGTTTTGCCTGTTATCCAAGACTGGATGAACTCATGAATTCTGTTGTTCCATGCAGTAATTCCCATGAAAGTGCAGCAAATAAAAAGTATTCCCACTTTAGGTGCTTACAAATGCACGAGAAGGTACAATATCCCACCACAAGAAGTTTGAGGCTCTCTCTAGATGGTTGGGTAACATGCAGCAGAGGGATGTATAACATAGCAGCCCTGAAATGATCATGGTGGAAATCATTCTCTTTCTTTCTGCTAACAGAAAAAACTCAAAGGAATTGCAGGTTCCGGTAGAAGCCTTGGGAGCAGGAAGCAGGTAAAAGGCATGTACTTGGGTGGAAAAGGGAGTTTGAGCAGCCTGGCAGTAAAAGCTGGCAAGAAACAAAATCCTGATCTTGTTAAGACAGCCAAGTGATATCAGTGCTTGACTGCAAAATTTAGTGTGTGCCTCTCCTTGTCCTTGCTGTTGCTCCTGGAGGCTGACTGCATTCTGGGAATCCTTATTGGTGCTTCAGTGCCTAGGGGGCTGCTGGAGACAGATGCTTTCTGAAAGCTGTCCCCTGACACCATGCTCTTAAGGTCCTTGCTCCTGCTTTGTCAAAGCAAAGTAAAGAGAGTTTCAAAATGAAATGTGGAAGCATGTACTTTTAGAAAGAAGAAACCAAAACTTGTTCAGTCTAGTAAGGTCATATTTAAGATTCAGGGAATTAGGAGGGAGGGAGAAATTAAATATTTCTTACAAAGTTCTCAGAGGAGCTGCTTGGCTTTGCCATCAATTTAGTTTCTACCTTTTATGCTGTTACTGTGAGATACTTTTTAATGCAATTGCCTTTGTAATGGGAACATCTAAGAAACTCTTCTCCACGACCAAGGCATCTTTTAGTTTGGAGCTCCTCCTCATGCTGTAGCCTTATTGTTTTCATTAATGAGCACTTGCAATGAGCTGAGTTAGCTGCAACCTCTGTTAGTGTTTCCTTTTCTCCACAGCCATGAAAGAGAGAAGGTCTGCAACTGCCCCAGGTGTCCCACCCAGAAGATAGCTGTGGTGAAACGGGTAAAAGAGAACTGCATTGCTCCCCTTACACCTGCACTTGCAGGGCACACTCCATATCTCTGTTTCAAGCTGGAAACCTTGTTTCATCAGGTTCATTAATGGGTTTTTCAGCCCCAGTGGTTCCTAGTATCATTCAGTTCCTGTGTCTCTGGCTCTCCACTTCTTCTTCCTCAATTTTGTTAGTGTGCAAACCCTTATAAATTGTTCAATGTTTGTTGTCCTAGAAGTCAGAAGACTGACTTTCAAAGTGATTAATGTCTTTTTTTTCCCTTTCTAGACCCAGAAATCCAGCTATCTAAAAAAATTCTGCTTCTCTCTTGGGTAGGTAAAATGTTCTCATTGCATGTACATTTGCTAAGTTACATCTGGAGCACCACAGAGATAAGATGCTTCTGACTAGTGCTGGAACATCATGGGAGAAACAGTGTAAGCAAAAAAGAGAAAGGTGCTGCAAGTTTAGAGTGGTGTGTATGCAAACTTAGTGGAGCCACAGGATGAAGTAATCTGGGTGCAAACAGTTCTGTCCCTTGGGTATATTTCCCTATGAATCTGCTCACCTGTCACCTCTGAGAAAGCAGCAATTACGTGGATGTAGGCAAATGTCTCCTTCTTCCCTCCTCATGAAGAAGAAAGGGAGGAAGGCTGAAAGTTTAAGCGCTATTTTCGCTCCCCCCGGGTTCTCCTTTATCAGCCCTTCATCAAACCACTTCTCTGCCATACCCTCCTCACCAGGTGGATACTGAGGGGTTGCTGGTGGACTTCTACCTGCCTGGACCAAAGTAATGTGGACTCACTCAGCCTCAGAGCAAGTGATGCAATTTCTCTATTTCCCTGGTTTTGGCTGAATTTTTGAGCAAAAGAAGATATTTATGAGTGAATTCTTCAGTTAGTCACTTTGTGGTGAGGGAACAGCTGTTTCTGAAGCTATTTATAGATTGTTTGGTGAAGACTGATGGTGTGAGAGTCACCAACTATGGCTCATTTTCTTTGTCCCTTTCCACTAGCACTGGCAGGAGTGTCTCCCAAGATACATTGTCCTTTCTGCGGTAGTCTTGTAGTGCCTTTGTAAAAGGAAAGCAACTTTCAGTTTGCTTCTGTATGGTAGGAAGCTGTAGGATGGACCTTGCAGACAGTTGTCCAGAAAATGGATCAATTGGTGTTTTCCTTCCTGAGGAAAGAGAAGCATTTCCTTACTGTTGTGCAACCAAGCACAATTAGCAATGCTTACGGATTTTTTAATTTGTGAAGCTTCGTTTTCATTTAAATTCAAGCATTTTCACATCAGGAAGATGTTCCTGCCAACATGGAGTGTTCACCTGTGGGAATAGTATTCTGAAAGGAGCACATAACAGCACTGCCGGGTTTGCCTGAACAAAACAATGGAGAAGTGGTGTAGACCAAGAGCACTGACAGGACTAACAATGAACCTTATGTGACCTCAGGCAAATTTCTTTCCTTCAGGCTTCAGTTGCCCACCTGTAAAACGATGATAGGACTCATTTTTTTCTGCTCTGTGTTCTTATGTGTTTACACCACAAAACCTTTGGTGGCAAGAGCCATCGTTAAGTGTCAAACTCTTGCCAAGGATGGACTCCATGATAATATTGCCAACAACAGGAAGAAAGGATTCTACTTTGACCAGGGCAAAAAATTATAAGCTTATATGCTCCGATACTTTTGAATACTAATAAAGCTTTTTTACTGCATCTGTTTTTTTTTTTTTTTTTTTTTTTGGTACATTTACCTTTCTCTCTTGTTGCAGGAACTCTATGTGGCTCTTTGTCAGGTACTTACTGTACTGCGGCTGCCTGTACTTAACATTTCTCTTGGTTTATAAACACCTACCTGATCCTACCTGGGCATACCAGCTGGATATACCAGACAGTATCTGCCATCAGTCATGGACACACTAACGCTAGAAGATTTTAAACACTCCAGGCTGGATTTCTGTAGGGTTGTTGTATACCTTCTGGGAAGACCAGCATTTTAAAATAAAGCATCCGTAAGTGCTAAAAGCACATGATAGTATCTGTAGTTTCTGTGAGAAATTAATTAGCTCCTCAGAGGAAGAACCTAAAGCCCATGTATCTCAGCAACAGGGCGCATGCTCGAGAGCATTCAGTTATTTGCTGACAGGTGGGTCTGAGATGCAAAAAATTGCTCCAACATCCACATTCTGATCTACTCCCCCAATCCTTGAATGACCTGTCCCCATCACCACAGGCATGAGTGTAAGAAATCTGTAATTAAATCTAAATAGGATCTTCTGTTAATGCAAATTGATATGACCCCATTATCAGTAGGGCAGTGATAACAGATAGGAGCTGAAACTTTGTCTTATAAAATGCCTGGTGTCCAACTCAGGCCTAGTTGGCTCTGTGGATCTGCATGCCAGTCGGTCACCTTGCTGCCTAACAACAGAAGGCCTGCAAATGGCCTCTCTTTTACACACAGAGAGCAATACTTTTGCACACCCACAGCAAGCCCCTCACGAAGAATATGGGGTTTCCCCTTCTGATCACAACACAGGGATTACCTGCAGGCTGTGTCAAGCCTTGGAGGAACCTGTCGTACACAGATCACTAGTTGGACAGGGTGTAGATTTCAAGTGTCCTGCCTAGGCAGAGATCATCCACATGTCTTCTGTGTGCTTTACTGAGCAGTCAAGTCTTCCCCAGTATACAAGAGACCTCAGCATACAAGAGACCTTGACTGAGCTCTCACTGGTCCCACAGAACAGCTCTTTGTGGATGCCTGAGAAGGCTTCAGTGCAACCCTCTTTCTGGGCTTGGCTGTCTTGAGAGCCCTCCATGTCCTAATTTTCTACCTTCCAGAAGGGCATTGTGCTCCCTCTGTCTTGACTAATTTTTGGAAGTGGACAGACTGTGATCATGATGGAAAACACGCTACCTCACAATGACCTACCCAAGTGTTAAAGGACACCCAGATTGCTTGCCCTGGTTGCAAATTTCTGTGCCTCATCTCTGAAAGGAGACCAGGATGGTTTCCATACACAGTCCATGTCAACTTCTGAGCTTGAAAAATATATCTCAGTGCTTAAGCAAGTATCATCTGTTATCTGCATTTCTAAGTCTTGCAGATGGCATGCTTTTTCCCGGGTCTTCCAAATTCACCACCCATTGGCCCTAACTGGTTTTTGCTGAGTAAATCATGCAGCAATGAATTAATAGCTGTTGAAAAGCAAAATAACTCAGAAAATTGCTTTAACTTCTTTCTCATGTTATCTTCTGCTCCAGATATTTTTGCTCATTTTCAAAGACTAGGAAGAGCATGAAAACCACTTTCTAATGACACAGTATCTTACGAGGCAGTCTTGTCATATGCCCAATTGCTTTTTATGGTAAGGGAACACATCACCTGATGGAGAAAGGAGCTTAAACAGTCAAAGCTGGGAAAGCAAACCCATGTGAAACATCTATGATTGAACAAAAGTGTGCTGAGACCAAAGCACTATAGCAAAATGTCCTGTTCTATGTAGAAAATGGGGTTTTCAGATTTGAAAAAGAAAATTCACTAAAATTATGAAGAGGGGATACAGTTGAAGGTAACCCACCCCCCGCGCTACGTGTGAGGCTGGGCTTGTGTAGCCTGGGGGAAAATCTGGAAGTGTGATCTGAGATGAACAGCTCTGCTTATTGCTCTGTCTCCATTTTAAAAAAAGGAAAAATCCTAAACCATCTCCGTTATTCCTTGTAACTGCCATAACCTACAGGTTGTGATCCTTGTGAGAGGAGCCTTTTTTAGCAGAAAAAAGTGTGGTGGGGAATGATTTTAGTACTTTTGTTCAGCTTTGTGAGTGAAAATTTTTGTGGACATCTTCACCACAGGGTTTAAAACACAGGATAAGACTGCATGCCACTTGATGGTGGCAAAAAACCCCAAAACTGATTGAACAGCCCAGTTTGCAGCTGTGCCTGGTGGAGTGGGTGGGCAGATGCTGTAGGGAGGGCATATGAGGACAACAGTAGGTGTTACAGAGAGACCAGTACCTGTTTGGTGCATAAAGCCAAAACAATTTCCCTGTCTTGTCAGCTGACAGCTCCTCCTCCCCCCACCCCCCCCCTGCCTCTAGGCAGGAGGAAGGGCACTTTCAGCCCCCTGGTGATGTGCAAGAGGGAGCCTTGCAAGGAGCTGCAGTGGAAGTGATGGCAAAGGTGCTGCTGGGAGCAGCCTGCAGTCTGTCAAACCCCAGCATCCAGAGCCATGGATGCATTACCAAATACATACTGTGCAAGACTTAAAAAGGGAGACAGTACCACTGCTTATCTGTTTTCTTCCTTCATACATCTGAAATTTTGATTTTTTAGTTGCTACTCAGCTTATATGCCCCAGGCATACTGTGTTCAGTGAAGTTTGACTGTGGAATTGTGATGTTGGGTTTGCTACAGATTTCTGTCTTTGGCTTTTCCTAGTTGAGTTTATCTGACCAGGACCCTCTCTGGATTTTTGGGTGAGCTCCTTCTGGTGTAAGCCTGATTCCATTGGTGTCAGGAGCAGCTTTGCTTCGAGGGCTCTGCAGCATCATCTGAGTGTCCAGCATTCTCTGTGTTTGGCATCACTGATGTTTGTCATTTCCATTCTAAAGTTTTGTCTCCTCTCCACTTCTTCCCTGCTCAGGTAGAGAAAAGATGGTTGCTGAAATCTGACCTCAGTATCTTCAGGAACTATGAGGTCATTTTGGTTCAGACTGACTTGCTTGAGAAGTCCTTCAAAATTTCTGTAGCTATTTCTCTCTGAACAAGGAAAAGATATTTAAGGGGTGTGGGGGTTTATAACTTTGAAAAACAACGGTGTTAAATACTCACAGTCCCTCCTGCAAGTGCCTGGAGGAGATGAAGAAAAGGTAGAAGTATAACTGGGCACACTGCAAAACAGGGCAACCTTTCCTGCCTGCAGAAGTACATCTGACCATTAACACTCTCTGGGAGACCCTGTCTTCACTGTTGCAGATTCTGACTCTGAGGCAGCTTGCTGTTGCTCTAGACTGGCTTAAAAAACTTCCAATGCATTGAAATTCATCACCTTAGGCAAGTAAACGCATAGCTCATATGCTTGCATAACCTGTTCCCCAGCAGAACACTGCCTCACTGAATAACAGCCTTGTTACTCTGCATCCCACAAAGGACTGAGTGATGTGGATGCAAAAAGTTTAGGTGGATGCACATCTGAAAGCCTGAACAAGTAGTTGGAAGAGAAATATCTTGAAGGTGACTAAATAGGCAAACTGTATTAGGCTCAGAAAATCCTCTGAGCAGAAAATAGGTGGAGGTGGGGATAGTACTCAGGGGATGTGCCATATATATCTTTGTCCTATTCTTAATTTTCCCTGGATGTCTAACTGTGGATACCATTCTTATACATTCTTCATATTAGACGTATTTATCAGCCTGGTCCTAATGAAATGAAATACATTTCCCTTTGACCCCAAAATATTCAGGTCCCAGAGAAAAAATAAAAAGTAGTGTATGTGTGGGATGGGGGGCAATAGGACAAATCAAGAAAAATAAAAGCCTACTACTCAAAACCAATGTGGCTTGGGTCTGCCTAGCCCCACTGGCCTGAAAGGGAAGAATAGAGTCTGGCTGTGGCTTTATGTAATGAGAACAGTCACAAGGGACGGAATGCCAAACAGAACTGTACAAGCTACCCTCTGGAAGAGAAAAAAAAAATCCTCAGAATCAGCAAAAAAAGAGAAAAGGTCCAGAGCAGGACCTGCAGCAGCTGCAATGATGCAGCAGTAGGGCACTGTGCTCGACCTTGCTGGGAGGTGCTGCATGTCAGCCCCATGGGTGCTTTGGGAAGCCCTTTCCTGACCTTTGAGGGTGGCTCACACACACTGCCAGGAGTACCTGTGTAAGCAGTGGTAGTCTTGCCACAGCTCCTTTTGCTCGATCTTGGAGCATTAGTGATGACAGAGAAGCCAAGGTGTCCCTCAGGACAGCAGGTTAGTCAGTAAATGACCCTGTTGACAGGTCATATGCTGGTAATGCATCATTTCCATTTATTACAGTGTGTCTAAGCAGAAATGCTGATGGCCTCTGGTTCAGACATGTACATCTGTTCCCTGTAGCAGTACCTGCACACCAGCCCTTCCCGGGAGAGTGGGCAGTACTAATTTGTCGGGTCTTGTACAGATACAGTCCTTGTGCTGGCAGGCAGACTCAGCTATCGCCAGAGAGAAGAGGGAGAGGATAGGTCCAAAGAGGAACAGGAAACACGTTAGTCCTTGATCACAGTGGGCAACAGGTCTAGGCATTTGCATGCATTGTCTGAGTTACCGGGGAGAGGCTGGAGGCTACAGGAGTTAACGCCAATGATTTCCATATCAAAGGGCTTTCTGAACAAGTACCAGAGTAGGCATTTCCCTCTTGATTGTTTTGGGTGCTTTTTTAGCTTAATCTTTTCAAAGAAGCCTTGATAAGGCAAAAATCGGGCTCTGGAATGAGGTTCATAAAGTATCCATAGATGGACAACCTCCAACAAGCAAGAAACATGTAGGTTCAGAAAAAGAAGAAGTTTAAATAATTTCTGTCATTTTCATGAAAAAACATGCACAATGTCTTCTAAAATATCTTATATATCCAGTGTGCATTAATGTATCGGTTAAAAGTCGGAGAACTATACTTTAAAGTCTGAGCCACACCATCTGGTTCTCTCCCTGCTCAGTGCCCTAAGCATATGGCCAGAGAGAGCATATTTCCTTTTCCCTTCTTTCCTGTCTCCTTTTTTATTCTGCCTAGCCTCATTACCTTAGATTTCCTTACACTGAATTTATATGCATAAGCCATTCGTTTGCCTTCTCTCTTAATATAGCTGCATGATTCTGAACATCGTTTAGTCTGGACTGGCAACTCCACATTTTGCCTTGTCAGAAAAATTATTCACACTAATGCCTATTCATTCTCCTAAATCATGATATACAGGGAAGCAAATTGGTCCTAAGGATGTTCTTTATGTCATATTACTGCCTCTTTCTTGTCACCAACTACTGTTTTTGTGTCAATTCACTCTTCGGTTTTCAAACTCCCATGTTCAGAGAAATTGTGGTGATAAGGTAAAGCTGTTATCTGCTGATAAAAATGGCTTTGAGCATTTATGTGCTATAGATTTTTTTAACTAGATGCCTCTTCTCTTGAGTGAAACTCCTTGAATAAGACCCTTTTCATGCTAAATAACTTGAAAAGCACACTGAAGAGCATACTTATTGCTAAAACTCCATTAGTCACGTTGGCCTTTAGGTGTGGATCCCTAGTGGGCATATTTCTCTGTCTTATGTATATATATTAGCTTTAGCAAGAAGAAGATATGGCTTCACCCATCCTTGCCTCTAGGCAGTCTGACTGCAGCCATGTTTTTCTGTCTGTGGAAAATATCTCAAGCTGCAAAGAAATAAAACTTAACGAAGGTCCAGCTTTCTGATTTTTGTGATGGTTATAGTGAAGAAGACATTGTCAGCACTGTACAGCATGTACTTCTATTGAACCTCTTCCCTGAACTTGTTATGTTCTGCAAATATCTCACCCAGCATCACATTTGATTAATATTTCCACCTCCCTTGGGCCATTCCATCTAGGTTTGTGTACAAACCTTGAGGCATCAGAGCCTCAAGGTATTTTTCAATGCCTCAAGGTATTTTTCCACTACTGGGCATTGCTCATGACTGTTTGCAGAGCAACTGCAGAATTAATGCCCAAACAGGAATATCAGAGCAGGGCTACTCCCAGATTATTGTGTTTCTGCGGAAAGCAGTTCACTTTTAAGGAGAGAGCCAGGTCCTACATAACTATCTCTTCAGCAGAAATTGAATATTCTCAGTTCTCTTTCTATATATGATTCTTGAGGGAAACAAAAAGGGCTTTCTTTCTATAGCCCACTGTAGCCTTTAGTACAGTGATTTGTCCAAAATAAGGGATGGAATTAAGATCATTGTTTTTGCTTCAAGGGAGTTGCTGTGGTGGTATTTCAGTTTTAGTGCTAACCAACACAGCCCACAAAAACCAACAGTGCGGGTAGAAACAAATAAGCCAATGTCCTTAACAGAACTTCTTAATAAAAGGATGTTTAACCTTGATTGAGTTTTCCAGATGCAGTAAGGTTTCATAAAATAACAAATACATCAACATATGGTAGAGACTCGATATTTTCATTTGAGTTCCAGTGGTGACACAATCCTACAGCAGAGATTTGGATGAGAAATAAACCACCCTGGGTTGGAAAGAAACTACAGTACAACTGCTCAGTAGGAACACGGTGGAGACAGCCTACTGCTTTCAGGGATGAGAGCAATTTTGCTGCCTTTCACCAGCAGAGTAGGAAAAGCTGAATGCTACTGGGAAACCATGGACACTAGTACATAACACATATGGAACGTTTTGCACACGGTATGGAACAGCATGACCAACATACCAGCCAGGAATATTTTATCTCCCTGGTATGGGAAATGCTGTGTTAAATACAAATATTAAATTGATTATTTGAAGGAAAGATGTTGTTTAGGTCAGGGCTTTGGCTTGACACTTGGGGTATGTCGAGAGTTTTTCCTAGCTCTTCCCAGGGCCATGGGGGAAGCATTTAGTATCCACCAGATTCAGGCTCATATCAATAAAATCCAGACCTTGATTATTTGTTCTGCTCTGTCTTTTGAAGTGGGCAGGATATTCAAAATCCAATATGCACAGGTCCGCAAAAGAATCACTGTGTATTTGAGGATGGCCCAACATGATTGGCCCCCTGCAGAGGGATGTCTGTCTGTAGAGAAGATAAGGAGAGTGACCTCTACAGATCACTTCACTACACCAGCTGCCCAGAGATGGCAAAATGCTTGCCGGGGGCTATCCTCACTCCCTGAGCATCCCAGTGAGCAACTGAGCTTCCAACAAAAGACCAAAGCCATGAAAAACACAGCAGATGTGAGATGCCTTCACTTCAGTCAATTTTGTAAATTGCTTCTCTTTCGGTAGCCCTGATAAATAACTTTCTTTTTATGTTGAAAAATTATTAACTGTGTTGTGAGTTGCCATGGATGCGGCATTCAGTTTATTGCAGGCTTTGCCTCTTACTGTGCAGGACCCCATTCTCGTCACTCTCCTGGGCTTATAAATATTGAGTAAATTGGCCCACTTTTTTTCTCAGAAGTCAGAGGCAAAATCGCCACTAATTTAAAGGTGTAGGCTCAGGCCCATTATATCATGTTACTTTTTTTATAGCATCCATCACCTCTGTTCTGGCAGCCCTCTGATTCTGTCTAGCAAGTCAAGCTTCCACTCAGGTACAAATAAATCTAAAAAACAATAAAAGAAAAAACCAAACCTTTCCCTCTATAAGCCAGCACAGGAGGCTGTTTGTCCCTGGGAACGGTTTTGCTTGGGACTTCATGGCAAGTGTTCTCATGAGTACACAAAAAACTGTAGAAACTGTAGAGAAACTGCCTCTGCATTGCAGCAAGGTATTTGAAGAAATCAAAGTGATCTGCATATAGTATGTTTTCTAGCTGCAGTAGTTTTCCAGCCGGCCACAGTGTCAGGGACTAAGTGGATGGTGCTGACAGATAAATGTTTGAAAATTGCTTGGACTGACTATAGCTGCAATTACTGTAAATGAGATAGAATTTGTCTTTGGCCTTCTCAGAAGTTATTTCCAAAAGAATGGATAGTGATAGGGTCTAAATCTTCAAAGCCAGTTGGCAATATTGTTAAAAAAGTATTATGGAAATTTCCTTGTACTCAATTGTTTATTCTTCCTCCGCTCTAAACCATTATCTTTCTTTTCCGAGGAAAGAATACTGCAGAGGCACAGACGTCAATATAAATAATTTTTTCTCTACAGTTAAATCTTTAGCGCTTCCTCAGTGATTGTAAAAAAAACCCAAAACCCAAGAACAAATAAATGAGATTCTCAACATTTAAGGGCCACTCTTGAATTTATATTTTCTGACCTCTGTTGCAAACCATCAGACTTTAATCTTCCTCTTTACCCACACGCTTAATTCAAGCCATGAAAGGACATCTTGGATTGCCATGGAGCAAAGTCTCACCAAGCAGGACCTACTCTGCAAGATGTTCTACATTCATAGAGCCTGGGGCAGCTTTCATGCAGGCTTGCTCCTTTGTATTTTATATGGTGGTTTGTCATACTTGCAGTGATAAAAACTTCCCGATAGATTTCCTTGTTTTCTCAAAATCTTTGAAGCTGTCTACAGTTGGTGACCCCCCATCCTGTGTGACTTTTGCATGCAAAATGAGATGTCTACAGCAGAGAACAAGGATAATGTAATGACTTGTCCAAAGTTGCTTTAAATAGTATTATTTTAACAGCTATCCATTATTACTATTAGTTATTCTGTGCTGACAGCTTTCACTTGTTTTAAACAAAGAGAAGAGAACACAGAACTTCAAGTATCCTCCCTTAGGACTTGTTACATCCCCCTCACTCACCCCAGTGTTAGTAACCCTGATTCACGACAGCAAAGTAAAGAGATAATTAGATCCACAACAACCTTCCCTGAATGGACACAGAACCCACTTCCTAACTGGGCTGGTCAGAAGGAGCAGCTGTTCAGTTTGCCAGGTTGATTAAACTGGTTCCCCTTTCCTCCCTGCTTCCTGCATCCATTTTACACTCTCAGCACAGAGAGCGGCTGTGTATCCCAAGGCTCAGCCCCGGTCTCAGCTGGCACAAAGAAATAACCGGGGATGAGACAAAAGTTGGAGTGCTCCTGTGTAGTCTGAGAGGACTTGAGATAAGAATACATTGTATGCAGGGCCAGAATACAATTCTCAAAGGACTTATAGAGGTTAGGGTGTAGCTTTGTCTTTCCTCTGCAGCCGGCCTTGCTTTGTAATATTGCCCTGCTAAAATCATTGCTGTCCTGACACTGGGATATCTATGTTTCATCTAAGTAAGTGCCAACAAGTACCTATGCCCTGTCCCATCTTGTGCCCTGCAGAGTGTCTCAGGTCCAGTAGGATGCCCTCCACAAGAGTCAGGATGGGAGTATTGGACTCATGGCTTCATGCAATTAGAGCTTTAATGCTCCGGATCCTCCTAGCTCTTTTTTTTTCCCCAGACACGATGCCCTTGCAAAGGCATGTTTCCCATTGGAAGCCAGTTCTCTGGGATAGAGAGAAACAGACAGAGAGACCAGCACTCAGGACCACTCAAGCAAAAAAAAAATCGTCTTGCAAACTGAGAGCTTTTTATCCTGTACTGACTGAAGTTTTTCAATAGTTGTTGAACATCAGGGCAAAGGGGAAGCAAATTCTGGAAGAGAACAGAAACAACACACAAAGGACATTCTTAGTATTAGTGGACTGTACTGGACTCAAGGTGATGGGAAATAATGTAGGGCAAGTGCCACTTGATGAAAAATGTTATGGGTTTGACTTTCAATAAGATTTCATAAATCCAGGCTTTGAGGAGAGAGAGAAGAGTAGGAGAATGAATCATCCAAAGCAATTTCAGCGTAGTTTACATAGTCTGACACTTTATGTCAAGCCACCCAGCTCTTCTATTTTTAGTACAACTAGAGATGGGTCTGAAATGTGAGGATTAAATGCTTCCCAACATTTGCAGATCTTTGGATAGAGATTTTGGGCTCAACTGTCAGCAAAGATTTGCAGAGATTGGAAGAAAAATTTTTTTCTAAGTTTCAGGTTGCATTGTGTTTCAAAGCTTTGGCTCAGGAATGTTTTGCCAAATCAAAACCAGAAGTAACAGAATTGTGAGACAACAAAGGAAACAAAGGTTTCATACTGGTGATAGGTTTGGTGTTACTCAGTAAAATGCTTTATCATGATTGAAGCTAGCATATGAAGTCCAGGGTAAAGAAGCTATTAGCAGTACACTGTTATTATTCTTATTTCATAATTAAGCTATACAATAGCTACAGTAAGTTACACTGAAATTTTGGAAGAACAGAAGAATTGTAATAAGTAATATCAGTTTGTTAGACACAACCTGATTTTAGTTCCTTAAAGGTTCGGTTGCTCAAATTCTTATCACTTTTTCTTACATTAACGTGCATTTGGAGGGGGATTTCAAGTATATAAAGCAACAGTGATTCTTCCATCAGTAAACAGCTATCATGGCTGGTAACTATGACTGTTATGTCTATGAGGTGAAAATATTCTACCTGTAAAAATGAGAAATCAGTATGCAAAGACTGATTCTGAGAGAAACAAGTTTTGCTTCTTTCCCACAGACTACATGGGCTTGTTTTCCCTGGTTTGTTTGGCGTTTTGTATTGCTCTGATGGATGATTTGTGACAGCGTAAAGTAAAGGCTGGTGTTCCTGACAGTAAGGCAATTTGAGTCAGCCAAAGATTCCTTCTAGTGGAGTTTTCTGTTCCCCTTGCTGGGCCACAAACACTGTCCCCTACAAGGTGCTCACCTTTTCAAGCTTTTCCCAAGCAGCCATGTTTATGTCAGCCATGGAAAGGCAGGCTGTCCTTGCACCTGCTGCAGGGAACAGTACAAGTACAGGGCAGCAGCTGCTTCTAGAGACCATGAACCCAAACGACTGACTTTCTCTACGAGTTACACCAGAAAAGATGACATTATGGGGCAAGATAATCCTGTGATATTTCTTGAGAAAACAATCAAAAAAGTGATTGTTTTCTGTAAGGCTCTCATTCAGATAATTTTACAGCCATTTCAAGTAAAACCGAAGTCACTCTAATCTTGATTAGAGGATTTCACTTCAATGAAACTATACCCTTACCAAGCACATGTGTCAGAGCTGCTTATGTTCATGCCCACAAAGTGAAGTCCAAATTAATTGAAGCTAATGCATTAGTTAAACAAATGCCTGTGTGAAATAAGAGAGAAGAACAAAAGCAGGGGAAAGCTACTTTAAATTCCAGTTTCTGGTTTTGTCTGAGAGTCACAGGATCTTGTACATTCATGTGTCTTAAATAACAGGGACTTATTTTTCACATTATTTTGGCTTTGGATGGTTTATAGAGGGGAGGGATTATTTTGTTTTGAGGGGAGGAATCTATTTTTGGCATACTGTGAGGCATGGGAGAATTTAGCAAGAATTTGCCAGTTAACAACCAATAGATATGAGAGTCTTTCTAGCACACAGAGGAAAGGTAGATGAAAATCATCTTCTTCACTGCATTATTCTTTCCTTGTTAGACAGTTGAGTTTCCCACTGAACAGGCAGCATTGGATTCATACAGGGTGCTGTACAGCATGTAAAAAATTAGAATGTTTTAAGAATACATATATCTATCTATATCTATATCTATATCTATCTATACCTTTTTTTTTTTTTTAATAAACCACTTCCAGGGCAGCTTTTCAGCAGTACACTGGGACTCTCAAATGCTTTTCTGCCAAGCTGCTTTCCATCTGGGTGGCCCCTGGGATTCGTGAGGAGAAGGTATAAGTAGAAGGAGCTGCTTCATTCTCTGACATCAAGTACAGGTCCTTTTTTAGCCTAGGCTACAGGCACCAGTAACACCATCATCCACCTCTAGTACCTCCTCCCTTGACATGCCACACTGTCCAACCTCTTCCTCACCTCAATGTCTCGCTTTGATTAGTCCCATTCAAAACTGAATGAGCTGTGCTGAGGATACATTTCCCTGGGGACATCTCCTACAAGGCAGCATAGAAAATTCTGTGCTAGAATTGACTCTCTGCTTTTTCACACTGCCCCAAGGCTACCCCAGCAAACTTCTCACAGATAAGAAATAGCTAACCTGAGTTTCATAGTGTAAAATTCTCCCCTTCGGTAAGTGACAGCACAGCCCTCATATTCTTACAGGCACTTGAACTGGAAGAGAACTCTAGAACCAAAACAATAATTGTGCCTTAGGGATACAAGGGTATCATATGGGGCCCAGAGGAGTTATGGTCTTTATCAAGTGGTAAATGATACCCATGTGGACAGTGCTGCCTGCTCTGAAGGACACATCTGCTCCACCTGACCTGGAGGCCAGAACCTATTTGCTGAAGTAATTGCAGTTAGCAAGGCAGCCTAAACAGTAGGAGATCACATAGTCTGATAATAACAGTTATTACTCTAATTATTACCAGCCAAGCAATGAGAATGGAACTGATTTCTGTCCTTCAGCATCTATTATGAGAGGTTTGGTACATTCGACAGCAAGAATCTATTTTTCAGCTGTATTTACCAGTCAAAACATATTGAGAATGTAGATATTTAAAACCAATCTTGTAAAACAACCATGATATGTCCAAATCTAAAGTGTAAATATTTTGTGGAGTGGTGCAGTCTGAATTCCTGAAACTTAATCTCCTGGCTTCTTTTGCTGCCCCACAAGATGACTCTACTAAAAGCATAAGGCTTGGCCAATAAAAAGTAGCAGGGCATATTCCTTGTCACTATATATAGGAAAGCCCATGCTCTAGCAATCCTGTGGCTGGGGCTTGGCATGCTGAAATAAGTCAGGATAATACAAGGTTATGGTTCCTTCAGTAACTATATTTCAGTCGCAGCACATGTATACAATAAGACATAAAAGTTACCATGGCATACTGTGATACAAAATGTTATGCATGCCCAAGGGGCTTTGAGTTATGATTTTTGCAGGAGTTAATTTGGTGTTGTTAGTGGAGTGATTCTTTTAAAGATGCAGTCAAGGTAACATTTTATATTTAATTTCCCCATTGCCGTTCTCTTTGGCTTTGTCAGCTGTAAGAAAAAATCAGTGGTGCATAAGTCTCTGCTCATGTAACTAGGTAGTAACATTGGAAGATGCACAGTAGAAAGGGCACAGACATGACTGAATCTACTTCAAACTTCATGAGGCTTGACAATGTGCTGTCTTAAGGATTTCTCTTTCCTTTCTAGATGCTTAACCACAACCAAGAAAGGAACCAACAGAGAATTATGTCTCAATTAGAGGCAAGTTACTTATTCACCAGGTCTAATCACGGTCTTTGTCTTTTGTTGTTGGACCACATCACTGGTTCACCTTCAAACAGTTTTCCTCCAGAGCTCTTCACTCTCTAGCTAGATACTCTCCATACACTAATATGGAAATACTCTTCAGGTACTGTTGTTTGTGATATGGCTTAACAAAGTGTTCCCTCTAGGGGTTTCTCTTGGAAAAAAATAACCATAAAACAAGAGGAAAGTAATGTAACAAGCATTATAGTTCCACATTTGGGATGCCACAGACTGGTTTCTCACCAAGTGGCAGAACTCTTCTTATTATTCCCTCCCTCCCCCCCACTTGACTGTAACTCCAATAGTAAGTAGAATCAGGAAAATCAAGCGTTGTTTTTGAGAATGTGTAGCAATAGCCTGAGAAGTCTTTCTTAATTTAGCCCTACCAATTAGTTATTTTACACATGACAGATGTACTCGCAGTAGTGACCCAGACATGAGCACATTTCTCAAAAAAGCAAGTTTCATTAGCAGAGACACAACAGATGTGCTGTGAAATTTAGATGTTGAAAAGCAACTGGGATTTGTTGGTGAAGCTCATGTTTCCAAGTGATAGAAGAGGATAGCAAACCTCCTATCTCTACTGTACAATCCTTCATCTGTCACTAACCCTGACGGCTGGTGTTTTACATATTGCCTTTCATGTGCTGAGCCAAACAGCAGTGGGTATGGGTTACTTGCAGTAGTCCCAGTTCTAGGCAAGCAGTAGCTGAAACCCAGAGATTTCATAAAACTGAAGATGGAAGCCTGTTTTTTTGTGGACTTCACCTGGAAGAAAATATCGTGGCCTAGTTAAACAGCTGCAGCTATATTTTCACATGTGATTGTTAAGAAGCATGAGTTTTTGTTTCCAAAAAGGAGCAAGTTCATATAGGTCTATTGGGAGCTGCAAGCACCTGATGTCTTTGGAAAGTAGGTCATTACTACGTTTGTGCCTAATTTGAGGTAGCCAAAACTCCAGCACTGCCCTGACTGCCACAGAAAATAGTATGCAGCAGAAAGGTGAGATATTTGAGAATACAGATGGGGTATTCCAGCCTTCCAGTCCTGATCACATTGTGCTTTCCACTGAATACTGATAGAGAGAAAGACTGAAATGCCTCTCTTTTATTTTTCTGTGAATCAATTTATGCATTCCTCTTACAGAAGTGCCTGGGCATTATTGCATCCATATTTGAGGAGATAATCTTTACTGTGTTTTTGCTCTGGACACTATCATAGCCACAGAGAAGGGGAACATTTGTTTTTGTAATGAGAATTTTATGGCTTCTTTGCTCTCCTCTGTGCCTCTCCTAGCAAATCATACCCTTGTTATATGAGGTGGCAGGCCACAGGTTATGTAGCACTTTCTCCATGGGTTCACCCTCACCTCTCCTTCTCAGAAGCACTGCATCTCTGCATCCACATCCCTCCTCTGTCAGATCCCGTCTGCTCGCAGCTTCAGGGATTCCTATTCCACAGCAAAATTGAGGCAGTGATTTATGGGAAGGACAGAAAATCCAGAAAGAACTATCCATGTGGTTGTACAGCATTTCTGAACCAGAGCCTCCAATGGAGCAGGGAAGAAAGGAAAGGAAGGTTGAGAGCATATAGTCATCTGGCCATACCCACCTGTGCATGAGATGAAGAAACCCACCCTCCTTAACCCTCCACTTCCTGAATATCTGCACTGGAGCCAGAGAACAAGGCGGCCTTCTGGCAGCTCTGATGGCCTTTCATCCACCCCAGGTCAGCAGGAATTCCTGCAACATGCTGGGTCAGTCACTTCAAACAGCTCCATCCCATGTTACAGAAGGAGTATGTAAAACATTATAGCAAAATAAGGGCTTTTCTCAAGATAATGGAGGTACTTCCCCTGTTATGGGGAAAGCATGGTCAGCAGTGTGAAGAAGCTGCTCCCCTGCCCACTGTGCTCAGTGGAAGCCCAGGTGAGGCATTCAATAGTCTGCGGGGTTAAGAGGCTGTGAATTATCTGCATCCAGACGGAGGAGCTCTGCAATCCAACCTCACTAATACCATCAACAGCAGGTGTGTGAACCCAATCAGAGAGTTTGTGCACCTCATTTGCTCATGAGCAATGATGGAAGAGAGGCTGGGAGCCGGCAGACCAGAGAGTTCACCTTTGCCATCGCTGTCTAATGCTGCACTGGCTGCTTGTGTTTGCTTTAAGATCATGCAGCTTCTGTACTGACTGGTAGAACTCTGCGTATTTGCACTATTTTGGATTGGGAAATTGTTCAGGAACAAATAAATCCAAAGCACTGTGTGATTTCATACAGTGGTGTTTTTCCATAGTAAATTATATTTTGCTCAGTGGAATCTGAGCCAAGAAAAAAAAATGGTTAGCACCAACTTCATTTATCACTGAGTATGCGGCCAAAAGCTAAAAGTAGCCAACCAACACAAGGTAAAAAATACTGTGACATGCAAAACTGCCTATTTCATGCAAGTTACTTGGTGGGAAATGTTTCCTCTGAGTCCCTGGAGACATGTAAAACTAGTGGATGAGCAGGAGGCAGTGCCAAATGAAGGATGAGGACCCAGAGGAGAAACCCACAACCTGAGCAAAAGGACATTTTACAGGTAGTTTCTCCAAGCCGTCAGGGCACAACCACATAAAACAGGAAGATGCTTGCTAGAAAATCCTGGCACAACATCAAATGCTCCCTCCTATATGACACTTGCCCACTTGCCCATCCATCCATCACTCTGTCTCCAGACACGTTCCATGTAAAATTTCTATTTTGCCTGCAATCCACCCCTTCACCCCTCAGTGAGCAGCCACCAGTGGCACTGACCTAAATGGGACAGACAGGCGTATTACAGAAGCAGCTGATTTTGGAAGACCAAAGCAAATATTCATCCTGGAATTCAGAAGCATTTGGGAAAGGCATGTCGAAATGGGACAGTAAACACTGTGGGTATCTTCATACAGTAGCCAGTCATTTCTCCAGAGCCTGCAGCAGGCAGACTGCTGGCAGTCCTGAAGTGAGTTAGGTGAAAGACAGTTGAGTGATCTCTGCTCAGTGGGGCTGCAAGAGCTGTGGGTATAAACCTTCAAGTCAGAGACATGGTTTCTGTCAGCCTTTCAACACATAAGAGGAAAAGAGTTCAAGGACGTAGAAGACAAAATCAGTGACAGTAACATAATAGTCAAGAGCTCACCACATCCAGAAGAAAACAGAGAGAGCTGTTTGCTGTCATCCCTCATTAAAATGCAAAGCAATGTCTTCGTGCCCTCTGTAAACATGACTCTTTCTTTCTTTCTGCTGGTGATCTTCAAACAGATATAAAACTCAGGTATATCAGCTTCCAGAGGAGAGACAATCACTACAAAGAATTTTTTCCAAGAAACATCAAAAAATATATCTTCAGTATGTGAAGGGGTTGGGATGCAAAAAGGCAGGGAATTTAGCTCAAGCACTTATCCTGCCCATTTTGGAGAATACCATGGCTTAAAAATTGCCTGAGTACTCTGCAAAAGAGCCCTAACAGGGTTCCACATCATATTTATTCACCAGTAAACATGCAGTAGAAGAGCCTGTGTTGATTCTTCTTGCTGTTTTAATCTTTCCTGAAAAGCTTGTTGTCCTTCAGTTAAGAACTATTCCAGCAGATAATGTTCCTCCAGGTACACTGCTCACTCTTACCTTTCTGCCTTCAGCAAGTCTAACTTGTAGTTTGCAATGGGTGATGTACACCCCTGTCACTGCAACACCCCTTTTGATCTGCTTATCTAATGATGCCGGGGCAAGAGGCTCTTCATTTCCCTTAGTCCCACATCTTTTCTCACCCTCTGCTCTAGGTGCTACTCTGCAGTGCTTTGATTAACTTACTCGTATTTTCCTCCTGGTTTGCAGCAGTTTTAATGAGAATGTCCTTTGTAAACTCTGAGAGCCACGGACACCCCCACCGCTCTTAGAAAGACAGCTCAAAGATTGAGCCCACTTTGGAAAATGTAGTGTCACCTTCTACTTTCAGCATCAGTGACACCATTTAGGAACAGAGCATGACATGTATCCAACCAAGTGGAAGTGGGATGGAGTAAAAATGAGAAATTAATGCAACACATATGGCTTTATTTTCCTTGTAAATCACGTTCAATTTAGGCCATAATGATTATTCTAAAAGCACATTTAACCCCAATTTGATTCTATATAGCAGAACAGATGGGGGAAATCCACAAAGCTGTACTTTCCCACATAAATAAGAATGATTGCATTCGTATCCTGATTTTTTTTTCCTCCTCCCCGTCCATCTTTGGGTATTTGATTTTTATACACAAAATAAAATAAATTCACAAATAATTTATGGTCCAAATTTATGTGGTGTTATCTGGGGAAGAGGGGTGAGTTTTCAAATCAGCAGGTAGCCATTGCTGCGCAAGAGCAACTTTGTCATTCTGCTCGGCCCTGTTCTTCCTCTTGTCCTGTATTTGCACACAAATACCATTGTTAGCATAGTGCCTACATTGTTTTGAGTTCTGCTTGTGAAGAACACGCTGATCGGCGGAGAGAGAGAGATTATGTGTATTCCCACAGCTGTGCTGGCACAAGTGGAGATGCCGGTGCATCAACATGGGAGCTACCAAAACAAAGGCAAACAAGGCTGTGTTGTTTCAGTCCCATTGAGGAAAATGAGAGAATGTTTTCTTTTCCACTCGTGAAGCAGGAGAAGAACAATATGACCACACTTTTGTAATATCCAGTAGGAGAAATCAGCATATTAAGGAATTTCTAGGAAAAGAAAAATCTCACCTTGAAAAATTAAGGCCAGTCCAAATACCCTAAGGCTTCCTGTTGTTTTCTTCCTGTTTGCCAGGTTTGCTTCTCAGGCCCACAGCCTCCAGCCAAAGCAGGGGCTGACAGCAATTGCTTTTGCCTCACTGGTCAGAGCTGAGGATGCATTGCCAGCCCAGCACAGGAACCGCTCTGAGCCAGCAGCCCACTCTGACTCTTTCCAGCAAATAATTTTACAGCCCTGGAAATTACTCTGGACTGGCAAATGACATTATTTTTATGGGCCATTGCCTCATTGCAGCACTTTGCTGCATCCACTTTAGCATAATGTGTCTTCTAATGCACTCTTTTACCACCCTGTTATCCCAGCTCCTTACAGAAACATCCTGCCATAACACTGGCTCCTACTACGCAGGCAGTATGACTTGAGAGCACCATACATTAGCCTCAGCACTGCTCACTGGGACTCAGGAGACTGAAGACCATCACTGCCCAAGGCAGGGACTGTTTGTGGGCCTCTGCAAGGGCTTTGCCTCCTCCATGTACATTTACACTCTGGCTCAGCAAATATCAGCACTACATTTTTGGTTAATGCCTTGCACCACCTCTGGTGGTCCCCCAGATTCTCCTTCCACCCAGGGAAAAATGTAGCCTTATTCTGAGAGGCTTCTGTTGGACTGGAAATGTGCACAAGAGAAACATGAGAGGGAGGATAGCTGGATTTGGTACAGCTGGCGCTGCCGTTGTCACCTGTAGGGCTCAGGGAGATGAACTGGAGCTTAGTCTTCTCTTCGGGAGGAGAAATCTGAAACCCAAAGAACCTCTCTGAATTTGCCTCTCTTCTTTATAGAGACCTAAATTCTTGAGAGCATGAACAACATCATATAGCTGAAAACTGCCTAGCTCAGCAGGGCAACAGTGACTAAGAAATCTCACATATATTTTATACATAACTAGCCCAGTCACACACTTCAAAATTTCAATTCAGATATCATTAGACCCCTTTGAAAGTTTGTCACTGAGAACAGCAGGAACTCAGAGAAGAGGACAATTGCTTTCCAGAATAGAGGGCCATCTTTGCAAATTTCAGAAGGTGTAAAAATTAAACATGCCTCTGACACTCTCACTCCTGCTCTGGCCATAGGTCAAAGACTGTAGGACAGGAACCTCCATTGGTCGCTGTTCATTAGCCATGCTTCTGGAGCTATGCCAGGCCTTATCCTCCTGAAAAATGCATAGATATAGCTGGTAACTCTTTCCAAAAGCCCATAAGCAAATTAGAAGTCCAAAAGTCCTTTTCCAGGAGCTCAGGAGTTCTTTTTCCAGAAATTCACCTATTAATCCCAAAGAATCAACACTTTAGAAGAGTGAAGGTGAAAGACACTGTTGGATACTTTTTTGAACTAGAAAGATTAATACCATTGAAACCAATAAAAATTCTGTCAGATTTATTGATAGTCTATCCATGGACCAGAGTTCAGGAGGTGAGAGCTCACTTCTGTGATCACTTTTTAAAATGAGCCTTCTAAGTATTCAGAGGTCTTTCTACATTTTTTTTACTTGGTATTTTCAGACCTGGCCCTGCTGGCTTTTACCTCCATCTGCTTCCTCAGCATGACTTGATCTCAATTTCAATCTACTTCTCTTTGTTATCTCTCTTACCCTCTTTGTCTTTCCCTCTCATTGTTTCTCCTCATAATTATCCATCTTCACCTGCTCTGCCCCCACTAATTTCCCAAACAACATGACCTGGCCTGTACTTGGGCCCCCTTGAGCTGCCTCCCTTTCTGCTTGGCCATCTCTAGGCATGTCTTGCTGCCAAGCTTCACAGAGGACCACAAGAAGATAGTTTCTATGCAGACAAAAACGTCACTTTACTTCATAAGCTGCAGGCTTCAGGAAATTACAGGAGTTGGTAAATATATCCTGGGTACAAACAAATTTTAAAAAATTATCTGACAGGAAAAAATCAAGGTTGACATTCTAGCTAGTGGCTCTTTTGAGGAAAGCAAAGTTAGATTCTAGCTTAGCAGAGTCTGCTGTGCTCCATGGTGGCATTGACTTCACCAGGACAGGTCACTGAGAAACAAATGGCATAAAGCATTTCATTCTGCCATAAAACTGCTCATTGATCAGTTTTTTATATACATACAAAAAAACTTACATTTTTTTGTACAGCTGTGCAATGCACATATTTTTCATAAAAGAAAGGTCAGTAAAGTAGAAGTAATAATGATTTTTTTTTGTTGTTGTTGTTTATTTCCACTAGTGTTTTTCCTTTTGGAAAAACATTTTTTCCTTTTTCCTTTCCTCTGGCCCATAAGACACCTTTTACAAACATTTGTGTCTCTGGCCCAACTTCCAGCCCCAGCAACTTGTCCCTTTTTCAATGTGATGTGGATTGCCCTGGAGCTGCTCACCTTGATCCATGGGTAAGACCAGAGAACATTCTAGGATTCTTCACAAATGAGGGAGCCCTGACGTATTTCTTACCTGTCCCACTCCCTCTTACACAGGAAATCATCACCATGGTTTACCCTTAGTCACTCATGGTTTGAGTACCTGAGGGAAGAAGATGTACAGGAAGTACTCAAGGCTAAGACAACAAAACAAAACTGGCTGTAAAAGTCATCCTTTCAAACTATCAGAAACAAAAGGCTGGTCACCAAATGCTTTGCCTTGTGCAGCCTGCATACACTGATGTGCAGCTGTCCCTGGGCTGTGTCTTTGCACATGTTTATAGCCAGGGACTGCCAGATTAGGACGGTGGCTGTGCCCCATTCACACAAACCAAACTAACTTTGCTGTCCCCAGAGTTCCATTTTGATACTGTACCCTGGAAAATGATGTGGCTACTTGCACTCCTCTGGGGCAAATGTAGCGCAGTGGAGGAGGGAGGACTTTACACCCTCACTCCTGTCAGCTGTGACTGGTAAGAGGTTTGTCTCAGAGATAAGTGGGGATTTTTGAAGGGAACACCCTACCTTCCTAAGAGGCTGATACTCAGAACGTGTACAGCTAAAGGCTAGAAAGGCTGAAGTTCATTACCAGTTAGGAAAGGATTTGGGGTTTGGGAGTTTTTTGGGGTGTTTTAGCCCTTTTTTTTTGTGCTCTTGGAAAAAGTAATGTGTGCAAACAACAGGGAAAGTACTGAGAGAAATTCAGTATTCAAAGTCTTATACTTGTGAAGTTTTTTTTATACGGAATTTGAAATATTTACTGGAAAAGCTTAAGTCAAAAAAGGGATGCATATATATCAGTCTTGAGTACCAAGGGAATTGTCCTGTGGTTTTCTGTCCCTTGTGTATTCCATTTGCATCATTCATATTTGTTCACAAACTTCCTTAGCCATCAGAAATGAAAACTGTTAGGAATCCAAGAATCTCTTTCCTGTCAAAGATCTGCATAGAGCTTTGTTCAGCTTCAAAGCTAAAACCAACTGCGTTTAATATCTGAATTTGCCTCTGAAGCAGCAGCAACAGCAACTGACAGTAATAAAACCCTACAGGAAATAAACTCGGAGTAGAGCATATGTGAGCCAGGTCTTGGGTAGATCTATCTTAAAAGCCAGGATAAAAGGCAAAGCCAAGAGGACTTTGCATCAGCAGGTTAAAGCGTGGTTGCCAATTGCTTGTTGGAATTAAAGGATCTCAGAGAGCTGCTCTAATCATCCCCCTCACATAGTCACACAGAGACTGCTAGGCTTTAAGTCAGCCAAGGGTCTTATATTTCTAGCTATTTTGGTGCATTCTGAAATTGTTTCTATTCTTAATACTCTGTAGTCATTAAATTACAACCAGCTGTGTCCTGTCACTGACATTTTTTTGCAAACTGTTTTTAAAATGTAATGCTTGCAGTTCATAGATGTTTGGTTATCTGAGAGCTGAATGAAAAAACAGCATATAACAGAGCAGAGGTCAACCCATGATCTTGTCCTGTAGTATTTTGCAGTTAATATGAAATGCAGTCAAAATGTGGAAGGCTCTGGACACTGAGGAAAACTGATCATGAAAGAGGTTTAAGGCATAAAGGAAATTAAAGCACAAACTGGCTTTTCTTAAGTGAACAGGAGTGATATTTTGACATGTCATTTAACATTTCCCATATGGCTTCAACTAGAGTTTATTTGAAACCTTTCAGAACTTTTTCCTTGTGTGCAAAATGACCCTTTGCAACAAAGGAGAAATAAAAAAAACCCACCATAAACCATTTGGTCATTAAAGCCATTTTAATTAAACAATTGAACTGGCCTGTGTGGCTTCCAGGTGGGAAATTCTGGGATGCTGCTTTTAAACAGCAGCTGCTGGCAGAGGCATGTTCACTGCAGGGAAGAGATGAGAATAACCCCCATGCTCAGACCTATCCCTGGGCTTCAGGTGAGCTCACTCAGTTCTGACCACATGAATCTCCTTTCTGGTATGTGGTACACAACCACATGAAGATAGAGATTTTTAAAAATAACATCTGATGCTGAGGCTGTCAAAGTGTTTGTGCACAGAGCTCGGGCTGCTATGCAGGTGCATGATTTTTCTAGCAGTTGGGAGCTCTGCGCTTTTTGAAGGTATGGGTCAGAAAGGGTATGACATGCTCAACAATCAAAACCAAAGCTGCCTTTGAAAGCCAGGAGCCCAAATATGTGAAGATCCTAAAGTCTGACTATTTCCTTTCTTCTTCTAGACTAAGTTTCCACCCAAAGTTCAGGCTGCAGAACAGTGTTATTTTCTGTGTGTCACTACATGGCTCCCTAGAAGGTAGAAACTGTGGCGGGAGCTGTGCATAATCCAGATATTGGCTGGCACCTATCAGAAATAACTAGTGAGCAGAAAGGAGAAAAAAGTTTTTAAAAGGTGTGGGGGAATAAAACAAGATGAATTTAAAACCACAAGAAATTGGGATACTTCTGCAAATAAGTAACCAAAGAAAGAAGAATTTTGTACAAAAAGCTGTTTGTGACAAGTAAACAAGTAGCATGCCCTTCTTCCCAAGTGACCTTCATCTGCCTTGCAGGGGGAATTGCAGCCTTAGTTAGCCCTTGAAAAGCACCCAGCTTTGCTGAGGAGAGGTGCTCCCAAAGGGCAAGGGAATGTGAAGAGAGGTCTTTTGCTGTAGGCTTGCCATGATCCATCAGTGCTGTTCAAGGGCGCTGTGGGCTGGTATTTCAAAGGTCTTTCCTTTCCACTGCTGTGTGCTTGAAGTCAGGGGTTTCTATTCAAGGAACAAAGGCAGAGCTAAATCCACCATAGACAAAAACTCAAGGGGAGGGGGAGTGGTTTCTACCACTTTGCAAAGAAAATTGATTTTTTTGAAGTATAGAGTGCAAAAGGCTCAGAGGACTGCTGCTACTTTGCTGTAAAAATACTGCTCCTATGTGACGTTAATGTTTGCCTCCATACATGTGTCAGAGGCAGGTTGACATGCTCAGGGCTCTTTCACAGTGGACATTCCTGCAGCACTTTTTGGGATCCAAGTTGATTCGATTGCCCAGCTCTTCTGAATAACACCTGGCAAACAACACTTTAGTTTCCTCCTCTTTTTTTTCTTTTTTTTTTTTTTTTTTTGAGTTATTTCATGCAAAAAGATGTAACCCACTGAAGAGCAGGGAATGTTCTGAATCCCAGTGGAGTAGCAAGCAGAACAGATAATTTCTTCTTTTACAAATTGTCTAATTTTCAAGCAACTGTTGCTGCCAAGCACTTCAGCAAATAGACTGAGGCAGTTTGGGTTGGAAAAAAAAGAAAGACATTGACTAAGATCCCCTGCATTCCTTGTTTTCAGCAGAAAAAACAAATGAGTATGCTTCTTCAGAAAACAGAAGCTAAGGGAGGAAAAGCAGTAGTTTGGTGGTTTTTTGTTTGGTTTTATTTAAAGATTTTTAAATGTGGATGAGACTGCAGTCAAGGTGATGACAGTTTCTTCAAGGGGTGTAATAGCCCATGTTATAGACGCACACTTTTATCAGGAAGAAAAAACTGAAAAATCACAAGATCCTCAAACAAACTGAATTGTAAGGGGGAAAAAAATACACACCAACACTTCTAACCATGAAGCATCAGTTCACACAGGCTCTAATGAGTGGGTGAAACAGCAGCTATAAAACAATTGTATTGTGTGATAAATCAACTTGGCCATGACCGAGTCCTTTCCAGTGTCAGAGGCTTCCCTAATGTTGATATTCACCAAGTTTTTTTCTTTAGTGAGTCATGACTTGGCATGCTTTCCTTCTCACTCCTCCACAGGCGCAGCATCAGGAGAAGCATGTCCCTGGCTGGGCAAGCATGGGGTGGGCTCTGTGCCAGCGGCAAGTGTGGCTCCCTAGCCAGGCTGTGGTCAGAGGACTTCTGCCAGAGGGAATTTTATCAGCAGGTGGGTCTCAGTTGGTTGGCCCCAAAGGGCTTCTGTCTCTCTCTCTCTCTTCATTGCAGGCACAGCCCAAGCTCCCTTGCTTAGAGTTGGGGTACTGAAGCCACTACACCAGTGTCAGACTGGTTATAGGGTATCCCTAATGGGACTTCAGTGAGCCTTGCTCTGAAGTACTTCACTGGTGGAGATGCTGCCACTTCCCTTGAAATATGACTAGCCTGTTGCAGCACATGATTCTGAACATCATCCTCTCTAACAGGGATAGAAGTGCCTTCCTCTGCACTACTGTATTCAGAGCTGTGGAGGATGTGGACTGCTTTCGTAATTTTTTTGTGTTTTTATGAATGGGTTTCAGGACTTGTTCTATACATTGTATTGACTCATGTTTGGGTGCTAAAGGATGGATTTCTGCTTGGGAACAGGGGCATAAGAGAACAAGCGTCAGAAACCCCGTCGGCCTCTGAGAGCATGTTATTGGCAGTCACCAGACATAGTGTGGCTAGGCTGAGTACTGCCTGTTTCAGTGGGAACAGTGGTTTGGGAATTAAGAGAAGAGAATTCAGGGCGGGGAGCAAACCAGTGGAGGCACAGCCCCAGTCCAGTGATCATGCGGATGTCAGGCTGATTTGCTAGGCATGAACCCATGGCATCTTGACAATGTTGCAGGGTTATGGTGCCCTGTGAGGGTTACAGCTTTGCACTTTATGCTTGATTCCTGGTATTCACACTTTCCTTATCCCTCTTAGCTCAGTAAAGTTGCAGTGGCACAGAGTAATACTCAAAAGAGTAGCAGGAGACAAGGTGCTAGTGCAAGAGCTTTAAAGTCAAGAGTTTTGACATACGGGGGTGGCAAGTTACAGGACCCCCACCCCCAACTCATATAAGGCTGTTCTTGCTTGAATATACTAATACAAGGACTAGTGATGGGCAGAAATACTCGATGTGCTTTCCCCACACCCACTGATGCCCCAAGTCTACTCCTGCCCTTCCTGGTCCCACAGCAGGAGGATATGGGCTGCAAGGGCCTTGGTGGTGGGAGATGGTGCAGCTGGGAATTTGGTGCACTGTGCAGAGCTGTGTATAGCACGGAGGAAAGGGGCACAAGATTGGTATCTAACATAACTTTGCATCACCGGGTGTTTTTGTTCTTTGTATTCGGATCCAGCTGACTGAGACTTGCTGGTTTTGGGAAAGCTGTGTATATCAGCCATGGCTGCTTCTGTTGACATAGCTTATGCGATGTCACAGTCCTTGTGAGCAGCTGGGCTCCTTTAGACTCAGGTGTGGTGTTGTATTTCCCAGTGATTCATTTATTAAATGCCTTTCACATTTCCTCCCTCCCCCCACTTTCCCCTGCCCCTAGCCCTGGCCACTCCCTTGGGCTCTCCCTATTGGTTCCTGTACCCCAACTCCACCCATGTATCCCCCCCCTGCAATCTGACAAAACCCTCCTGCACCTGGATCACCAGGTCTCTCTGCCTGTGGGGGTCACTGGGACAAGACGTAAGATTAAAGATCCTCTAAAGCCCTTGTAGAGGGACCCTTCTCACCTCCTTTGCCGTCACTGCGTTGTAGAGCTGATAGCTGGCCAGAGTAAAACGGTGGAGCCATCTGAAAAGGACTATGGGAGAGCAGAATGGCTGCCCTGCCCTAAGAAGCCCCGCTGAGCTCCCAGGGAAAGCTGCAGCTTGTTAAACTAAACCTAGCACTACAACATTCAGGGACAGAGAACAAGAAGCAGAAGGAACTGAAAGCAAAGGTGGGACTCCCATCATTTTAAGACTTTTCAGCTGCAATGGCTTTCTGGGTATATTTAGAGGAATGACACCTAAAGATGAGATTTTTTGCAATGTCCAAGTCCATAAGAGTAACATCAAGAAAAGTAAACGTATTTCTTCTAGGGATGCTTCCTACAAATGCAGGATAATCAAGTGTTGGAGGTAAGATGTTGAATGGGTCTGAGCCAGTGATGGCAGTTCCTGTGTCCCTCCAAGACAGAATAATGTAATTGAGAGCCAGAGGAAGCTGAGCAGTGGGGACAGACAGCAAAGGCCTCTGGAATTTATTACTGCTTAGTTTACTGCAAAAAAAATTGCAATCTTGCACAAACGCAAATAGGAGGCAGGCAGCTCAGCATAAGCTGTGGAAAGAATGGAAAGCAGGCAGGGTATTACATATGAGATGAGAAATATTGATAATTTATTGTTATGGCTTTAAGAGAAATATACAACTTTTATGACGTGATTTTAATGAGGAAGTCAGGAGAGAAAAGTAATTCTAAAAATATTGCTCAGAGATTTGTACTAGGAATCACTGAAATGCACCCAAAAAAACAGTGTTGGGCTGCTGAGGATGTTTGTGTGGGTATCGATAAAATATTTGGAGAAAACGACCTGACCTGAAAGTGCTGACCCACTCCCAGAACTCCCAGAACCCTTTGGGATCAGACACTTGGTCACCTGAGAATGGTCTCCATTGCTGTGGTTATGTACACCAGGTGAAATGAGACGTGAGATCCACTACGGCATGGCAAATGCAGGTCATATCACCAAACACTTGGCAGGATTTACTCCCAGCCTGCCCACATTTCCTGGTGCAGAGAAAGAGCTGAAGGTCTGTATCCTCTGCCTATATCCCAACATCTGAGAACCTGGAGCAGCCATAGGAGTTTCTGAGACATCTCTTTCTAGCCAGCTTATTCCTTTGGTGTGGTCCCCCCATTGCTCAGCTTCCTCCAGTGGGTCCTCTGTGTCAGGAGCAGTCCAAAGAGCAGCTTTATATCTCCTTTAAAGTTCAGGCATTAAGACTCTCGCCTTCTCCCAAGGAGAAAAGCTGTGTTCTGCTAAGGCTCCCACACCCCCCAGCACAGCCTTGATACACTCACTGAGTCTCTGAAGTCTGTCTCTCTCATTATGTGGCATGGATATCCACCACCAGAGAGTTTCTCAGAGGGTTGAGAAGTAAATGACTTTTCTGATGGTTTCATGTGGCCTCCACAGCCTGTGAAAAACTAGAGACATCTGCAGAACAGTATTTTTGCTACACCTTTCTTTTCAGCCTTCCCATCTGTGGTGCCTTTACTGGGCAGAAGATCTGAGTATCTTGGACAAGAGCCTACTTGACCTACTTTGTGCATCCTCCTCATACACTAGGCAGGAAGGACGGCTCACTTTTCTCCAGGGAACACTTCAGGACATCATACAGACTCTGTTTGTTTCTCCTCAGGCTATTCTGACCTTTTAAAGAAAAGGAATTCAGAATGCAGCTGGGTTGTAAGAATTACTCGCTTCTCTTCACCACTTCTGTTTGCTAACAATGGGTTGCCTGTTTTTAGATAAACAATAATTTAAAATAATAGTGAACATGGATATGTGTGATTTTTTTCCAAAGCATGAATGTACAAGTGGCGTGCTGTTAACCCTGGAACCACAGGCAGATAGTAGATAAATAGTAGTTAGGGTTGCTAACAGCTGAAATGTGATCCTAGACCCATTCCCCTACTAACAGGAAAATTATAAGGTCTGTCCTGATTCAGGATCAAAAGAGAAGGATTTGCTGTTGTGTTTTAGCCATGAGGAAAGGCAGATTTGTCTCATGGTGATTCCCAGAGGCAGAGAGTTCCTGGAGTAATATGTCCTGTTCTTCAAGGACTGTTCTGCTCTGGAGAAGATTACAAGCTCGGCAGAAGATGGTCTTCTACTTGCTACCAGTGTTTTATTAAAGATAATAATTTTTCGGGAGAAGAGCAAATCCTACTGATGACTTTCCCTTCACTAAAAAGCCATGCTAACTCATGGGTTGTTTTCAGACAGATTTTGCCAGCTGCATTTGGGTCTTGTTTGACACCTGGAGTTCCAGTCTCCCTTTCAGCTGCAGTACAGTGTTGAGCAAGCAAAGCAGTTCTCTTCAGGGACTGCTGCCTGCCAGACTGAGCCCACGGGAGTGAAGGATATCCTTTCAGCACAGCTTCTGAGGAGCACAGTCCAACAGAGCAGCTTGTCTCAACCATTTGTAGTAAGATGAAAGCATGGGCTAAGTTCCCCTTTCCTGAGGGCTGTGCGCTCTGTAGGTATTAGTAGGGCGAGCTCTTGTGCCAACAGCCTGCCACTCAAACTGCAAACACACGCACTCCAGAGGTCACCAAGTCACTTATAGGAAGTGAACCAGAATAAACAGCCTCTTTATCAGGCTTTATTTTCTAGCAGAACACTCCAGCTTTGCTCTCCAAGGGAAGTTGCCTGCGGTGGGGTGCCTGGGGATTTATCTGGCTGTGGTTCAGCTGACTTACACGTTTGGTCTCCTCTCCCACATCTGCTTCCTCTTCCACCTCACGCTTGGCACCTTCTCCTTCTGGCAGGCGAGCACAGGGGTTCTGTGAGAGCCAGTTCCCTGCTCTCTGGGTTCAGGTAAAAACTGTACTGGTGATGTTATCCTAGATTGAATTTTCCCAGCATTTTCCTCCTGGGAAATTAACTTGTTAAGGTGGCTTGCACTTCCATGAGGTACTGGCAACCCCCTGCCAGGATCATTGTATACAGTATATCTCTGATTTTAACTGGGATTTTTTTTTTTTTTTTTTTTTTTTTTTTTTTTTTGCAAAAGCTAGGTGTGCTGTGGTCCTGGGGTTTGCAGAGGGGAGTGGGCTGCTATATTTGCCCCTGCCCCATGGGTGACAACAGTGTAGTGCTGCTCAGGCCAACCCTGAGAGCACAATGACTTGTCTCGTGCAGGGCCATCTGACAGGAAAGGAAACAGGCGTTTTTCTTACTTCCCACTCACTAAAACAAAGGATTGTTGACAAGGTCTCACACTTTTTCCCAAACTCTGTTTCTCCATGGACAACTGCCACAGTCCAGCATGTACCGATAGCATCAAAGTTTTCCTAGGAAACTCTCCAAAGGATTCAGCTCGGTGGACCACACAATTATTCATACACTGTTTGGGAATGAATGATCTGCCTGAATCAACTAGACTGTTCCTGTTTTTTTCCTTTCTGTGACATTGACCTCACACTTCTCTCAACTACCAGAATGCAGTTAGCATTTTTCATCTCTTTAGCAGCCAAATTTTATTCTTTGGGCTTCATCTGTGCATTGAATGGCTGAATAAGTTGGTGTTAAGCCTGGAGAAGAGAAAACTGGGGGGAGCTTAGAGCAGCCTTCCAGTACCTGAATGGAGCCTACAATAGAGCTGGAAAGGGACTTTTTACAGGGACGTGTAGTGAGAGAACAAGGAGGGGATGACTTTAAATCGATAGTAGGTTTAGATTGGATGTTAGGAAGAAATTCCTTATGGTGATGGTGCTGACACACTGGAACAAGTTGCCCAGACAAGTTTCAGTTGACTTATCCCTGACAATGTTCATGACCAAGCTGGATGAGGCTTTGAGCGACCTGGTCTACTGGAAAAGCCCCTTCCCATGGTGGGGCTGTTGGAAATAGATGATCTCTGAGGTCCCTTCCAATCCAAACCTGTCTATGATCCTATGATTACTAGGCATACCTGCACCCACCCACACACATGTGTGCCTTGGAAGAACACAAGCCCCATCCTCCAAGATTAACCTCACTTATTCTCATTTTAAAAATATACTTAACAGTTACATGTGCCTGAGCAAGAAGAGAATGTTTAGAGAGGTGAAAGTCCAAGCACTTCAAGACTTCTGCAGGTCTGATCATCCAAACACAGAAAGATGGGACAGAAATGCTCAGTGGCTAAACACAGTACCTGAAAAATAGACTTTGAGACATCCTTGTTTCAAGTTGCAAGAAAACTCTCCATGGTGATTTCTAACCCTGAACTTCAGACCCATGAAAAGCTGGGAGAAAAATTGCATGAATGTGGGATGGCTTGCTGGGTAAGCACCTTATCATGCTTTTCTGCAGAGATTATTATTTGAAATCTCCCTGAAGAACTAATTGTGATGTTGTGGGGCCCATAATGGGGATTTGACCTTTACAGTATCCTGTTGTGGAGCATGTTTTTGGCCCTTTCCCTAAGTTATTGGTCTGTGATTTCACACCTTTCTGCATGTAATTCACATGGCAGCATCTACTGAAAAACAAGAGGGAATTCTGCTTTTCTGGCTGACTTCAGGCTGTAAGGTAGGAGGCTTCGTTGTCCAGTATACTGACAACCTGTACTTTCTCATGCTCCTGCTGTGGCACAAATGTCTACATGATTTCTATCACTGCATGATTTTATCTTGATGGGTTTATTATTGGAAGAATGCATTTGTCTTGCAATATCTTCATTTGACACTTTGGATATTTACTTTTGGGGTAAGCACAAGGTCTGAAAAATGGTTTGGAAGCCTCATATTTGTCTAAGAGGTTCCAAAGCTGCAGACTGGGCCCTTTTCCTTGCTCACAGTCTGCCCACCAAGTGCAAAGCAGCAGTGGCTGCTGGAGGGGCCAGTCAGTGGGGACAGTATAGCACTGTGTAGTCATGCTGGGGCACTGCCACTCTGATAAGTCTGAAGGGCTTTTCCTTAGGAAACTTCTGAAATCCTATTTCTGTACTTGGGAAGGGAAAAGAGCCTGGAAGTAGTGCTCCTTCCAAAGTGTTGAGTTTTTTCCTACCAAGCTTCACTCCATCTTGGCTTACACTGCATTAAAAATAACTCTATTTCCATTATGTTTAACACCTCATGGCTAAATATGCTAAAACAAGTCTGATTGCAGTTAAAATCACAGCAAGAATGACTCAGAAAAGCTGCTGGTTGGGAAAGGGTTGTTCTGTTATAGACAACTTGTATAATAAAGATGTCTCTTCAAGGAGTACCTGTAGCAGAAGGAAATCAAAAGCAGCACCTTGTGGGGAATATATGTCCTTTGGTACTGTCCTGGATTGGAGCTTATAGAAGAACATCTTTACATTCATGCAGTCTGAATATGTCACAATTTAATTGTGCCTTGGTATGTGGCTATCACTGTTTGTGTTTCTAAAAGTATTTGTTAGCAAAATGAAGCACAAGTGTCAGGCTCGAGCTGTGGGAGCTACCATGTACTGTCTGCCACTGCCTTACTGTGTGGCCTTGGGCAAGTTCTGTAATTACACTGGGACCTTGTTTCCCAGCCCTGAAACTCGTACAATAAACATCCCCCCACTCACACTAGTTTTCTGTTACACTTAAAGCCAACCACTAACTGTGCCTTTCTCCTTTGTGCCTTCAGCATTAATTTTGGTGAAGTTGTTCATTGTGATAAGGGTTCCTCTGGATAAGGGCAGCAGTGAGGTCTGAAGTGACCGGCCAGCATTTGGAGATGTGTGAGGGAAAGACACTGTGCCATTGCAAACAACTAATTACATTATCATAAGGTATTGCTGTTTCCCAATGAAAGGATCAGTATTCAGAGCCTGATGCATTCTCACAAGAAATCGATGGGATACAGCATTTGCATTCATTTCTCTGAGAGCTCAGTAGATCCTTAGCCAAGACAGTGAACAACTTAAAATGGTATTTAAAACATAATTACTCTATGTAGGAATATATGTGAAGTACAGCTTGAAATTTTGGGAAAATGTAGTGCTTTTTTTTGATCTAAGGTGTTATTTCTCTCAAATTAAGCAATAAAATCTTACAGCTGTGAGGTTTTTTCTAACAGGTACTTTTAGAATAGCTTAAATATATGTGCACTTTCCCTCTCTGTGAACTGAGCTGTGGCCTCTTTAGGATGCAATGAGCATTTTCCCCCAATTATATTCTCACTCTTACTCTCCTTTCCCTCCTTCCTTTGAGTCCTGTGGAAATAAACTGTTCTAGACAACACCACAGTCTGCAAATATTTTGTCATTTCTGTATTAACACACAGGGATACAGATTAACAGTTTGGTTATTCGTCAAAGATTATCTCGGTGTTGAATAGTCATTACTATTTCAGCTGCCCTGCAGAAGGAACACCAAGTTCTCAAATAAACAGAAGGAAAGCTGCTGAATTTCACGCTAGCACTGGTACATGCCACTCTGTATTTCTTGCCCTTTCTACTTCAGCTGGATAATTCTCTCTAAGTATGCTCCATACACCAGTGACTGCCACAGTACACTGCTGAGCTAAGTGAGTAGTGCTCCAGGGATGATAAACTCCAGGACTGTAGAAAATTATTACCAACCTAAGGTGACCAAGAGCTGGGTTTTTGGAGGTACCAGATCAGTAGCAGGTATAACAAGGTGGTTACTTGCTGTGGTAAAGCACTGCTCCTTCCCCAAAGCATTATGTAGTTTTGCCATTTTCTACTAAAGTATCTGTACTAGAGGGTGCTAAGGGGAAGATGCAGGATAAGGGAATGGTATCATCTGTTATAGCATCTCATTTTATGAAATATCAAAACCGAAAGTATTTCTCTGGTGCTCCAGCTATGCTAATTACCATAATGTGACCACAAATTGGCAAACAGTACACATTTGGTAAACCAGCACGGCTGGAGGAAACTGCATTGATGTGTTGCTGTTTTGCAGTTGATTGTCCCTGGGAAGAAAGTAAACAGCGACAAAATAGACTGCTGCATTTTATTTGTTTCCCAGGCAGCTGTATTTTTCCAGAGCTCGAGTTTCTCAGATCCTCACAAACCATCCTGGAGCTCATAACTGGCATAATATGAGACTTGGACAAGCAGCTGATATAGAAATTTATGAGAGCACTCCTTTAGTTGGGACACAGGCAAATATTCATTGTTCTTTGTGGACTGTTAGTGCTTACATATAAAGGACACCTTTATATGTACTGTGGACCAAAAGACACAGATGATCTTTAAGGCAGAACTGTGGATTAGTCTCCCCTGGCTTATCATCTCTGTATGATACAAAACCTGCTACTTCTCCATGCATTTTTATTTAGAGAAGAGGTATCATACTAATCCTTCAGGACCAAATAAGCAGTAGAGAATTTGAGACAACTTCCCCAAAACAGACCTGAAAATAGATGTTATGAAGGTGCATTTCTTTCTGTTCCCCTCCCTAAGATGATGGATGAGTAATGCCAGTTTGTGCTTTGGTAGTGCATATGTCTGTGTTTATACCCTTAAAGAAAACAAGATTTAAAATTTTAAAGTAAAATAAGTTAAAAGGAGAAGAATGGAAAAGTAGATAGCCCTCTGGGTTGGTTCCCAGAGCAAACTTCTAACTCATGTTGAGTAAAAACCTCCTGGTCAGCAGCCAGGAACTTATTATTACAACAGGTTTATTATCATGTTTGTTCTACAGTGAAAGATGGTATGAAAACAGGAGTCGCCCAGGGACATTGTGTTTTGCTGGAACAAAGCAGGAAAATTCTCAAGAGGGCTTTGTGTTGTGCAATCCAGCACTGTGCACTTATCCAAGCATTAACAAAGGAAAAAATTCCAGTACTCATAAATTTGTCACAGCTCATATGAGATGTGTAGTGATGCCAGATCAAAATCTGCTCCTGTGTGAAGAAGAGACACCCAGAAAAATACCCTTCTCTCCCAGTGAAGAAACTCTGGATTTATGTGAGAGCAAATCGGCACCAAATCCAGCCTATTGTGTTCTATCTTGTCCTTGTTTTTTAGGCACAAAAGACACCTACATTGAGTTTTGTCCGCGCTGCAGCCCCCAAACCAGTCTGTTGTAAAAAGGGCTGCTCCAGTCTCAGGACACATGATTGGTGATTTGAGGTATCTCCAGTCAAATGTTAAATTGCAAGCAACTTTTAAAGATGCAGGCCTCTAAAGTACATTACTGAATTGTTGTTGGGGTGATTAAATGAAAAGGCATTGTCATTAAGATGGAAATCCTGGCCCTGCCGAAGTCAATGACAAGATTTCTCCTGGGTTGGTTGGAGGCTGGGTTCCTTCATCCATATTTTAATGGCATCACAGCTCCTTCTCCAGGGGAAACAATGAACCCTCAGGGAAAGATTGTATTTTCCTTAAATTTTGCCTTTCTGAGTGATTCTTGCCCCCTTCAGCTAGCAGAAAATCTGAGCATAGTTCCCACTTGTAGCTTATGCTTTGACCTAAGGAAATAAATGGGGAAAAGAACAGGGCAGAAATCCCTTCCTATTGCTTAATATGCGGTTTTGATCTCAGAGCCAGCAGAACCAGTAGTTTTAATTGAATGAGTAATGTTTTTCCACTATTCCCGATCATCTGTAAATTAATTACTCACTGTTTTCAGCAGCACCCATCTGTGACAAGTGTGATTAGGAGATTGAGTCAATTATGAGATCACCCCAGATTTATACCAAATGCAACAGGAGTGAGGGAGCAGCTGCCTCAAATGCGAGGTGAAAAGATTCTGAAGCTACTTCATGTCCCCAAGTAAGCAGACACACAACATGAATCCTTGTCTATGAATCACATTATGCCTAACAATTTTTTTTCTGTGGTTTGCTTTGAAGAATAAATGAAGCTTGCTTAGGTTCTTTTGTCCCCAGTAACCTTGCTAAAACCATATAGCCACTACTGGCCTTTATGTCCCCTGTTTTCAGATCCTGATTATTTTTTTTTTCCTGCCTTTTCCAGAACTCTTCTCAAGGGTATTTCATTTAAGGTCTCCTTTCTATCTCACACAAAGAGATGACTAAATGTAGCACCTCAAAAGAAACTAGTCTGAACTGCTCATCACCTAGGGAAAACATTCTAAAAGGTTCCTGCGAGCAAACTGTAGAGAGAAACTGGGACTCTGTAGAGCTAATATAATTACGTGCTGTGAGGATACTGGGTTTGGAAAAATATACTGCTTTCAGAAATTCCAGAAATGAACTGCTGCAAAAATGTGATGCTTTTGATTACATATTGTATGGTTTAGGTCTAAAGCATGTTTTGTCATTTCTTTGATCCTCAGAAAAGACCCCAGACATTGTTCAGTGTTGGCTGGGAATAAAGAAGTTTCTCTGATCCTATGTAACTCTACTGGCGTTCTGTTTTTCCTGTAAGCGTGTACGACATCCCACATCAAACAGGTCTGTTTCACATCCATGATTGCAGCAGGCAGCCAAGGACCAGACCCCCAGCTGGAGAAAACCAGTCGAGGCCTCCTGATTTTAATAGGTGGCTGCCACACCACTCCAGCATCTGGCCTTCTCATCTTGGGATGCAACTAATTACAGCAATTAATTAATTTCCTCATCCTCACCAGATCCATTCAGTAATCTGTTTTAAGTACTCCTTCCACAATAGGTTGTCTGCACCCTCAAAAATTGTTCAGAAGCCCCTTCCTTATAGTGATCCTAACAAGCAGCAGTTATTTTTATTTTCGGTCTCACCACCTGTCAAAAAAAAAAAAAAAAAAAAAAAAAAAAAAAAAGTACTTGGATTATTTGTAAACTATTTTGAGGGGGTGAAAATAGACCTTTCAACACCTTCATATTTCACAGAGAGCCTTCAGGGTCCCTCTATTTACTTATGAAGGTCTACCTTGCAATGAGTGGAAAACCTGTAACAACACATGCTAATAGCGGTACGTTACAAAAGAACAAATGTCTAGCAAGTGTTTGCTTAGTCCATCTCTAGGGAAATAAAACAAACTACCAACCCAAAACCCTAATGATTTCTAAGAACAAATGACCACCTTCTCTGTACCAGACTTTGTTAATTACAGCACAGCTGGTCTCATTCTGCAGCAAAAACTATATCAAACTGTGTGATACAAACCAGCATGAACACATTCTTCCCACCTTTCTTTAGCTGCCTGTATTTTTAGCAGATATTGTGAGGTCCTTGTTTTGATATTGTGATTATAGAAAGCAAGAAGAGCCAGAGAGCCATTCCCTGGAAAAACACTTTTAAAGCGCTTCAGCAACTTACTTGTTTCAGAACTACAGTTTGTAATAGGCTATAGCAACAGCTTAAAAAGGGAAAAAAGGACAATTTTGAAGGCACTGAATGGAGGGATGGTCTTTAGAATTGTCTGCTGGTGCTGTGAAGCACAGACATGGTCTTTCTTTGGTCTAAGCTTAAAAGACATACTCAGGAGTAAAGGGTTATAATACAAAGTCTCTTCTTCTGTTATACAAATGTTTTTCTGGTTTCTCCTGCTCATGTGTCTAGGGCCTTATTCTAAACTGTATGCAGGGTTTATGCCAGTGAGGGGGCTGTTTGGGTTTTCTGGAAACAAAACCATAAATTCTTGTTTATTCCCAGTTGAGAATGACAGGGAGTGAGGGGATGAAGCTGTCTGTGTGTATGATACATACACTCCAGAGTAAGCTGCTCTTGTGTTTTGGTTAGAGCAGCTGATTCCCCCAGATCTGCCCTGGGCAAGATGTCAAGGTGAGGCAGTGGGAGGAGGCGGTACCTGTGCTGCATGTGTGTTCCCTAACTGCCAGGAAGCAATGTTTGCAGTGCTTGATGGTGCAAAAAAGCCCTCTGAAAGCCATTATCTTCTTCATGTAGAAACTGCCATCCTGTGAGTGCACAAGATGGCCAGGAGAGCAAACAAGCAATGATCTTTCATAAAGCACCTGGTGCCAGAAAGCACCCCTGACTGGGATAACTGGTTTGATCTCCTGTGGAAGAACTGTCCAGAACACCAAATAAACAAGCAACTGCCAGCAGATCCCATATAAGAAAGAATTTGCTCTGCTATACTCAAATGGCAGCTTGGAGAACTCATCATCACTGAGCACAAAGCTCCTACCAATGTGTAGGATGAACACAAAGATACATTTTATCTGCTGTGTAAAAAGGACTCTGATGGATTTTGTGTTGTGATGCCCATATCTTGCTGTTTTATTGATGATTGTCAGTGTCAGAATCCATGAGTTTATGTAGTGGGACGGTGGCAAGTCATGGGAAGGAAGAGCCTGGGAGAAAAAAACCCCAAAAAAATGAAACTGCCTGGCTCTTGTCAAAACAACTCTTTGATGATGAGATAAGTGACAAAAAATGGGAAGGAAGGGGGCGACGGAGCTGATGCCTTTCTGAGATAAAATAAGCCCCCTCACTATATGATTCTAAAACACAAAGTCTTGAACAAATGCGGTTCCCAAGGAAGAGAAGAAGATGACCTAATGGCTGTTAAAGCAACAGGATAAATGATTCAAATAAACACAAAGAACAGCATAGTAAGAGGAATAATATTTAGAGATGTGTACATGAGCAAAAGGGAAAACTGCTGCTGACACAATTAAGAATAATGCTACCAAGACAGTGGGCCAATCTACTGCACAAGAATGAGGTTCAGCTCTTTCAGGGGACTCCCAAAGTGGGTTTAATTTCATGAATTAAGAGACTGCAATGTTTCTTTGGAAATTGTTCTTCTTCTCAGGCAGTGCCAAGACAGAAACCGACAGCAGAAGAAATATTAAAAAAAAAAAAAAAGAGCAGAGAAGCAGAGAGAGGTGTTCAAATCATCTCCATGATGAAACAGATGTTAAAAATACCAAGAACCAGCAACAGGACAGTTAACAAATAATTAGTGAGCACCAAATACTGTTCAAAAGACCAACATGAAACAGGCTGACTTCACTCCATTCATCTCTTCCATCTGAGGAGACTTCCAGGGATAAACAACGGAAGAGGAGAGAGTGGCATTGAGGTATTCACTGGAAGACAGTTAAATGTATGAATAGCAGGACACATCAAAGAGGTAGTGATAGAAAAGCCCAAGCAACATAGTTGGAGCACTGAGCAAAACATACAAAGAAAACTTTTGGACTAAGTAGATGAACAAAGTCATGTAGTCCATCAACTTGTCTTTTGTTGTTGTTTGATTTCTGTTATACTAAAGGAAATGCAGTTTAGTCACATCCTCTGTAAATTGGCAAGTCTGCATCAAAGATAACTGATTTTACTTTAGTATATCTTTCTAATGAAGAAACCCAAAACTGCAATGACTAAAATATTTGACAAATGGTACTGGGCACAACATGAAGTCAGAGCTAACAGTATGGTATAGATGATAAAACCATCATCAGGACAAATAGGACAGAGACCTTATGTGATAGCTCGATTCTGGTTAACATCGCAGCAAAGCAAATTAGTTTTCTTTTGATCGTCAGTACTTTTTCCAAACAAATATTTGCCTAGCTCCTCACTTGGAGCAATAGGGAAGCAGCTAGGTACAGGGAAAACTTCAGCCACATCAAAATTCTAAGCCTGGTGAAGCATTTCAGGCTAAGGCTTGAGCACCCCATGCCTCTAGTGATACTGAAGTGTAGGAACTGCCATCTGAGAAGCTCCTTTTGAGGCATGGCAGTTCCTACATGCTGCAGAGGAGGCCAGGTGAACATTCATCAGAAAGAAACATAGAGATTGGAGAAGTCCAGCCTCCTGGCAAAACAAAGCAGGGAGTCTCCACAGCAGCACTGAGACTTAATGTCTTTCCAGTTAGGTGGCCCAACATGGCAGAGTCACTGACTTCATTGTTCTTGCAGAAAGCTCCTTACCCTTTCTCTGCTGAACTCCTCACCAGGCCTGTAGGCCCCATTTTCCCATGGAAAAGAAATTAAAAGAGGAGTCAAGTTCACACATCAGGTCAGCTGCCACCCTCCAAATGCAAGGAAGTGTGTCTGACTCAACAATATAACAATGACTGGGAGCTGTTCTCAAAATGGATGTACCCAACATGCATAGATAGTAAGACAAAAACTGAAGAAGGAAAGCAAACCAAACCAAAACCCAAATCATGTGTAGCATGATCAAGCTTTCTAGAATTTTGCCAACTAAAAAATATGGGAGGAGGAAAATTTCGCAGGAAACAGCACCATTGAAAGTATGTTTGTGGGAGAATGATCAGTTATTTATGATCTTTAAAAAAATTTTAAAAAATCATAATTTCCTGTAGAAGTTTTATGTGGATACTGAAAAGCTAGGAGCAGAGGAATTTTCCAGCTGCTGCAGCATCCTGTGAAGTTTTTCTTTCTCATGCAAGCTAGCTGAGAAATGGTTTGAGACTTTTATAAACCAAGGCTTTATCTCACACCTGCAAACTTGTTTTCCAACTATTGTTTTTTGGTACACTGGAGAAAATATTTTGAATGGACGTTGTGGGACCTCCACCTATCTTTCTAGAGGGTGGTTGATCAAGGGACCAATTGTATCATGCTCTCTTGCGGACCAAAATAATTCCATTTCTCCTTGGACCTCTGTCGTGATTCTTGCCATTTCTCGGTACAACAGCGACAGGTTTATGTTACTCTTTATCAATGAGTGTACTGTACTGATATCCGTAGGAGTAATCTGGACTCTACAATATTGTCCCTTGGAAAGTTATTCTGAGCAGTTCTAGTTGGCAGGCTTGCTTGATATGGTAAGCAAGGTCAGTCTGCAAAATCCTGCCTGCATTTTTGCGTTCTCTCCCTCTGGATTAATCCATAAAACACAAGCTGTATATAAGCATGGGACTATGGCTTACCAATTCTGTATTTCTTAGGAAACAATCAGCACAACCTTGTGAGCTCTCTTCTTGCTGGTTTTACACCACAGCAATTTTTGCAGCAGAGGATTGCAGTGCCGATTTTAGCATAAATCATTAGTCATTATTTCTTTCAGCAAAGACTTTGACAGCTTGCTGTAGTGTAGTGTAGTGGAATATTCCACAGGATGACAAAGCAAACATATGTTCAAGGATCTGTGCAAGATGCTAATTGCAACAGGGCATGAGGACAGGTGGGAACATGGTGTAGTACACTACTTTCAGTGACACACAGACCATTCCGTTCTCCAGAGGTCTTGCACTTCATTTATTTTTGGGAAGATAGTCTGTAAAACTATCACAGATGGGAAGGAGAAGAGACAAGCAGAATTGGCAGCATTTTATGATATTTTACACTACCACAAGACAGTAGGGAACTCTGGTTCATAAAGTCAATCAATATTTAAGGTTCTTCTCTCTGAATGCTCACGGCCAGAACAGAGGTTTTGGCCATCCTGTTCCCCCATCTGTACAGCAGTTCATAATGAATCATCTGCACTAGTGGACAGTGAAGAGAGTCAGTGCTTCCACAAAATGGCTTTTTTAAGGAAAACCTTTAAAATTAAAGCATAGCCATCTGTCGTGGTAAAGCACAGATACACTTTTCACCTTCAGAGAGCTTTACAAGCATTGACTAATTAGTCCTTGGGACCTGAGAGGACCCATTTTTTTCCCCCCCCAATTTAGACTGAGAAGACAGCAGGGGCATCTTGTATCCTGGGGCAGGAATTCAGGCTCCCTGCAAGGCTGGAGAATTGCAATCCTTTTGCAGCAATCAATGCTTTCAAGCAGGGGGTGTAAAGTTGAGCACTTCTATCACCACTTATGCACTTGTGACAAATTAAGGGCTTTATTTTTTTTTTTTTCACAACTGCTGCACAACCAGATGATTCTATTGGCTTATAAATACTAAATGTCCAATTTCAGTAAGGGCTGCAGATGCTCAGCCCTTTTACTGTAAAGCCATTAAGAAGGGTGTGAATTAGACCTTCACAGTAAAGAGTCTGTTATTTGTTAATTGAACTGGAAAATATTTCCCATGCTCTGGGTGTTTTTGTGTTGATTTGAAAAATACTTTATTTTTAATAAAATTTAAGCATATTTATTTATATAAATATATTTATATAAATAATTATTTTAAACTTTTTTTTGGTACCAAAATTACCTTCTGGTAACACATTGTATTTTGTACTGAATAAAATATTTAATTTTCTGCATTGTTTTAAAGAATAAGAACTTTAGATAGCTTATGTATTGAAGGATCATGAGCTTTGCCCTATTCTATCATTTAGAAGTGCCAAATTAAAAAATTTCACTTTATAAAAAAATAGTGTTTTAAGTTAAAGTATCCATCAAATTTGATAGGAATTCATTAAGAGTTGTTGTTGCCTTAAAACCACACTTCAGTAAATAGATCATTCTCCTGTCTCTGACTTCAGGCTTGGAAACTGAACTCGTGGCATTCACAGGGTGATGGTAACTCTCCAGATGAAAACCTTGGGTTCAAACTCTGGTGGTTCAGGCTAGGGCATATGAGGGACTGCAGCCTCCAGCCATTTGCCTTGCCCTCTTTGCCAGAGATTACAAACTCCACAGCAAAGAAAATTTGCCACATAGTTACAGCAGGTCATAAGTAATTGTAAATACCCATTCACAGTTTATTTTTAAATGCCAGGCTGTTGACCAAGGCTGCTGCTTCATTGTCTGTACCAGTCTGACTGATCAAACCCTTACCTGACCCTTGTCCTCTTCTCACCCTAATCACTATCATCTGGGGAGGAAACCTGCCCCAAAGCCTTGCCAAAGGATGGCCTTGCTTAGATCAGGAGATACAGTGGGGAAAGGAACATGGAAAAATGTTGAGAGGTACAGAAAAATGTTAAGTGGAAGAGATGAAATGCAGTGACCACAATGTATTAGCAAGGAAAAATATATATGAAGGGTCTAACTTCAAGGCCTTGACAAAAAAAGCAGATGGTGCTTTGAGCTATTGAATAATAGGAGGATGACAAAAGTGAAAAAACAACAGGAGGCATGAAAGATATAAGTACTTAGGAGAACCACATTAAAACACAGGGGTGTAAGAATGGTGAATCACCTCCATCAGTTTTACCTACAAGATCTTTGCCTGAGCTTTTAAGATTTCCTCTTAATCAGTATAGTCCAACAATGATGTGAATAGTACATAAGACTTAGAACCTTTCCACTTCTCTGAAGAATTGCATGCATAGAAGTTGGTTGTTTGGAAAATTGCCACCCAGTTTTTGTATATGTTTATTCTAAATGGACATTATGTAGGATACTGTGCTATCTAAGGAGTGTGTGCTCAAAGGTCAGGATGCTTTAAGAAGTTCTTTTTAACCAGCTCTGAAGCCTCATGAATTTTTTTGGCATGGGCAGGCATTTTCAGCCATGAGCATTACACTCCTCAAGAAATATGCAAAATAAAATGTGACAGCAGGGCAAAATATTTTATAGGCAAAGTGACTTTCCATAATAATGGAATAATAAATGCAGAAGGGAGAAAGGCCAAGTGCGAATGTTGAAATGCATTCACAAGTGCATTTGTGCCGCTTCTGCGGCTGATGGAGTGCCACTTGTTTATGTGGGTTCATTCAGTGAAGCAGTTGGAGTTAATCACCTCATTAGGGAAGTGAGCATCCAGCACACCTTCGAGCAGTGAGCTTGTACTCTCCATTTATTGCTACTCTGCTGCCAGCAGCTGCTGTTGATCGATTAATATTATGAAAGAATTAGAATGGATGATAGACAGAACAGTCTGTTATTTCCAGCAAGAAAGTGAAAAATCTGTCAAAAGACTTGTGAGTAAGTCCTAGGGAGGGTTTGCTAGTGCAGCCCTGTTTGTCATGCTGTGACCTGGGACAGAAGAACCTGAGCTTGATAGGGAGTGATTCATGCTGTGTCATTGCTGGAGACGGATGTTGCACTACTTCTGTGACTTTGTCTGTACCCGCTTGTTTTCCCTACATGTTAAACTCTGTGTTTTGGGGAAAGGATGGCATTTATCATGAGTTTGGGTAGCGCTTATCTTTCTTGCTTGTTGAAGTCCTTATTGCCTATTGAGCACAGCTGCTCCGCAGAAAGAATGGAACATTTTATAAGGGCATGTAGTGATAGAACAAAGGGGTTTGGTAGATTTAGCTTAGATATTAGGAAGAAATGCTGTACTGTGGGAGTGGTGAGGTACTGGAACAGGTTTCTAGAGAAGCTGTGGATGCCCCATCCCTGGAAGTGCTCCAGGCAGGTTGGATGGGGCTTTGAGCTACCTGGTCTGGTGGAGGGTGTCCCTGCCTAGGGCACCCAAGGCCAGATGATCTTTGAGGTCTCTTATAACCCAAACTGTTCTATGAATTTATGATTCTATGAACTTTTCTCTAGTATTAAAGATCTGTAGTAGTACGTGGCATGGCTTAGCACTCTTCAAACCTCAACTGCACATGCAACACAGCTGCTAAATTGATAAAAATAGGCCGCTTTTATCAAATATTAATCTGTATAGAGGACAAGGTGACTAGAAAATGGATGAATGTTAAAGAAGGTTTCCAGCCTGTTGAAAGAGTGAGCAGTGCCTAAGTTTTGGAGCTTTTCTTGTTTAAGTTTTCTGTAGTTTGTGTACTGGCCAGTAATGCTATTATCTACAAGGATAGCAGAGGGGTAAAGAAGTAGAAGTCTAAATAAAAATGCAGTGAATGTCTTCACAAGGCTAGCTTAGTTAATAATAACTTTGCTGCAGTTGTATCAGGAGAACCCAAATGAAATTGGAGGTGAATATATTGGTTATCTACAAATACACAGAGAAAAAAAATCTGTCTTGGAGAACTTAGAGCTTAAACTGACAAAGTTAAAAAATAAACAAATAAGAAGACAAATAAAACCACAACAACAGAACAAAAGGAAAAAAAAGAAAGGGACAGCAGAGGAAATTAATTCTTAAAGCTCATAGAGTTCACCCATGATTCTGTGGTGGATTAAGGGTTTACAGTTGAGTCAAAACTCAGGAGTCCCAATTCCCTGGCTGCCCGGCTCTATCCTTTCAAGATGAGGGACTAAAAGGAAGACTAAAATGAGTAGAAAAAATATTGATACTTAAATGTGGTTGAAACACATAGGAGGCTTTATCATAAAATGTTACAGATATTAGGGAAGTCAGTGTGTGGTAGAGAAGAAAACATGGCATGCAGCAAACAACTCTGTTAGGTCGTGGAAAGGTGATCAGAATTCCTCCAGTGTCTGCTCCAAGGACTTTCGATACACAGAGCAAGGGGGCCAGCCCTGCCAGCAACCACAAAGCCAGCAGCTGGCCAGGGCTGGGAGCCTGCCCGGTGTTGGTTGCTTTCTTTTGTCAAGGCGCACAACTGGATGTCATGGTCTGTTCCCTAAGATGACTGACCATCAGCATCCCATTCCCTAGGTCAAGCATCAAGCACTTTTCTTCATCATTTGAGGGTGATCCAAAGTTGTTTCTACTGTAAGAGCTATTTCTCCTCACATCTGTGATGGATGAATTAGGCCCTGGGAATGAAGGGTGAAGCCCACACTTACTGGGCTATTCCTTCTATTGAATTTTCTTCTTTGAAGTTATAAAAATAAGATTTAGCTTGCACCAAGGTTTCAGAAAAATGCCTGTCTTGTTTTAAACTTTTCTGTTTAGGACCAACTTATGATAACCATTGGGCAGCTCCAATGGTTAATTGTTTTCACAGCAGCAGAAGACAAGCCCCCCTGAAGTTCAGAACTTGCTGAACTTCAACATGGAATTGTTTTTCTGTTTTTCTTAAACTTTTATAGCTCTTTCCAAGTTTTTCTTCTTCACATAGAAGCACACTGTGATTAAATCACTTCTAGACCTTACTGCTCATGAACATGAGTGTTAAGAGCAAGTACTTCTGTATTCTTGCTGTTCAGGTACTACATACTGAATATGTTGTCCTGGAAAGTTTTTTTTCTATGTCTCTTCACCCTAGTATTCACCTAGGCATATTACGATACATAAATTTTGACACATCTGAAGGGCAGGATGCCATCCAGAGGGACCTGGAAAAGCTCACCAAGTGGGCCCATGAGAATCTCATGAGATTTAACAAGATCAAGTGTAAGGTGCTGCACCTGGGTGGGGGAGACCCTTGGTATCAACACAGGCTGGGGATGAATAGATCAAGACCAGCCCTGGGGAGAAGGACTCGGGGGTGCTGGTGGATGAGAGGCTGGACATGAGCCAGCACTGTGCACTCACAGCCCAGAGAGCCAAAGGTGTCCTGGGCTGTGTCCAATGCACAGTGGGCAGCAGGGCAAGGGAAGGGATTCTGCCCCTCTGCTCTGCTCTGGTGAGACTCCACCTGCAGTGCTGCATCCAGCTCTGGGATCCCAGCACAGGAAGGACATGGACCTGTTGGAGCGAGTCCAGAGGAGGACACCAAGATAGTCAGATGGAGGGAGCATCTCTCATACAAAGAAAGGCTGAGAGAACTGGATTTGTTCAGCCTGGAAAAGAGAAGACTTCATGGTGACATAATTATGGCTCTTCACTACTTAAAGGGGGCTTATAAAAAATGATGGAGAAGGACTTTTTATAAGGGCATGCAGTGACAGGACAAGAGGCTTCAAACTGAAAAAGAGTAGGTTTAGATTTGATATGAGGAGGAATTTCTTTGCTTTTAAGGTGGTGAGGCACTGGAACAGGTTGCCCACAGAAGCTATGGATGTCCCATCCCTGGAGCCCTGTTTGAGGCCAGGCTGGATGAAGCCTGAGCAACCTGTTCTGGTGGAAGGTGTCCCTGCTCATGGCAAGGGATTGGAACTAGATATCTTTAAAGTCCTTTCCAACCAAAACAATTCTACGAATCTATGATTCTAACTCCTGAAGAGGTTCTTAAAGGTAAACTAAAATATGGAAGAGCAGTAAGTGGCAGTAAAAACAGTTTGCAGAGGCATGTCCTTCTTCATAGAAGTACATTAGGTTAATGGCCATTCTTGACCTCTTCATTTTCTTGCTTGGCCATGCTTGGATTTCATAACTAGTCTGATGATCATAAGTATTATAATTACACAGTCTTAACTTCTAACAATTATTTTATTGTACATATATAACCAGATGAGATGGAAATAAGTCCACAAACAGACCAAAACTACTTTTTAGGATAAGACTTTATAGGTTAACTAAAATCATTCTTACATGACATTTATTTCTTTCTTCATTAAGCTGGCTGTTCTGCAAAGGTCATCACTTTCTCCACATATGCTATATACAAATGAATATACAGAAGCAGATTTACAGTCTGAATAGGTACACTAAAACTGAGTCATAATAACCCTTTCATCATCCTGACCTTTTGTAATTGTCCTGCACCAAATGCACATATATATGTAGACATGAATATAAAATTAATACATACTAAAAGCAAACTGGCAACTATAATTTAGGGACTCAAGCATGGACATCTGCAAGCATACTGCATTTTAGAAAAATGAGCTTGAAGCGTCTGATACAGTCCATTTTTATTTATGCAATTTTTTATGAATTTAGGTCAGATCTTCATGACCTATTAAAAAAGATCTAATAGTGTATACATGCACAGTTCAGACACTCAGTTTTTTCCATGTTCACTCTTTAATCTGTTGCAGAATAATTTACCAGGGAGGAAGGTTCACCACAGCACTGTCACCAGTAGAAGGAATGGCCCAATAAGCATTTTCACATTCTGTTCCCAGAGCTGAATTCACCCCTCATAGAAATGAACATATGCATAGACAAAATATTCTCATTCAAACACAATAGACAGTGAGCATTGTTAAAATAAAGGGAAATTTATCTGTGGATTCTAAAAAGTAAAAACGTAATAATGATTCTTTATCTTGTTTCTGTATCACAGACAGCATTGTGATATGTTTTAATGGTTATGAATAAGCTTCTGTAGGTAAATACTTATACACCATTAAAATACTGCTATTCATAAAGCCTATAAGCACACTAAAATCCAACCGTCTTTCCTATTGGGTGTAACAAAGGCAATCTTGGATAATTTTTGCATCAGGAAAGTTTTGGCCAGAAGAACTATAGCAAAACTTCTTCAAAAATTGTCAGGAACTCTTTTATCTCAGGATCTAAGGTGTTCATTGTCAGAAGTGATTAATGGTTTTGATTGTAGTTTTGGGGTCAGTCAAGGGGAGATTTCAACAGGCCAGGTTTCAACAGGTGATTAGGACCTACTGGACGATCCTGAAACGTCATTGTTGTCAGCTGAGCCATGCAGTAGTTCTTCCTGGAAATTCTTTAATCTATCTATCTATCTATCTATCTATCTATCTATCCATCCATCCATCCATTTATCTATCTTTAAGGTTGCATCTGAAATAGGCCCACAAATTAAAAGGTTTCATTCTTGGTGTTTTCTGTTGCTGCACTCCCTCTTCTGGCTTTCTAGAATTATCTAGCAAACATCTTATGCCCATGCCTTATGATCCACCCTGATTTTGGTTGTAAATGCATCAGCTGTAGTGATGAGGTGCACTTTCATAGCAGACATCAAAAAAAGGACTACTACTAAATAAATCAGGAAATTACCATAACAGCCAAGCACTTCTGTACATATCTATCCCAAGCAGAGGTTCCCTGGACTTTTAGAAAGCAAAAGTAATCTCAATCTTGGTGCAATGGCTGCCATACTATGGATATTACATAGGGATAGAGATAAACAGAGGGTTTCACTGGAGTGCCCACTCCAGTCTTCTAGCTTGTTCTCTTGAACTGTGCAGTAGAATTTTGTCTTGAATTTTATTTTCCCAGAAACTAGTAGAATTTTTTCACTAGCTTTCTTCTAAATTGTGTTACAATAGCACTGGTAAATAAACATTCTCCTGCACTGTTCAAAATCCAACTATTATGGTAATATACAGCTGAAATCAATTTTAATGATTTTCGTTGCTGAGCCTGAGAGAAAATTAAAACATGGAGAATGAAATTTTGCATTTTAAATATTGTTCATTCTTAATATTCTTCCAAACATCTTTCCTAACACTGTATATCTGTGTGTTTACCTCCCTTGTGACCATACTAGGAAACTGGTCTGAGCTAATATTGGAAAATGAAGTAAACAACACTTTTTTGCACATCTTATGTTATATTTACTAAGCCCTTTTCTAAGTTGTAAACACTCTGGTTTCTAAGTGAAGCACCAAAAAGCATGTAAAAAATGCAGGGGAAAAGTCTCAGGATGATGGAGACTGTTCAAATGCAAACTGAATTGCCATTTACTTGCTCTGGATATTATCCATCTTTCAATAAACTTTGTGTATCTATAAGAAACTCTTGAGATGGCATGATAAGTGTTTTCAGTGTATTTAATAAGAAATATATTACATATGGACCTCACATTTTCAGTGTTGGAGTTCTACCTTAATAAAGCAACATGAAAATGTGCTTCAAAATGTGTATTTAACACAGGAACCAGCATATCCATTTCAGTATGCAAAGTCCAGCTTCTCCATGAATTTCAGCATTCAAGGAGGTCCTAAAACTCAATGGCTTTAGAAAAATGGTCCTTAATTAAAGGAAATTCCTGCCATGGAGAAGTTTCAGGATGCAGAATGGTGATGTTTCCTGCCCCTGCTCCCCCAGTTTTTGTTGCTGTCACCCGTGCCACACACCTGCCTGAAAGGTGCCAGAGTAGTGGTGACCAGGCAGGCAGTTTCTACATGCATGAAAAGGAGCTTCCATGGTTTTGGGGTGTACTCTTAGCCCCTGTCATTTAGTGGAATCTCTGCTCTAGTCCTATGAGTACAGCCATCTGTGACTCAGGTGAGTAATGACATTTATTGCTTCACACCGGCATATTTGCTCAGATCTCACACAAAGTGTTTGCTTAGATCTGGTGTATTGCTGTCATGGTGCATTACAGTCTAAGGAGGGAACGAAGTCCCCTTCCTCTTCTGAAAGCCCCCAGCAATTCTGCTGGGTACAAAATCCTAGTAAGCAGCTGTGGGACTTTCAGAGCAATGAGCCTTTTAAATGTCAGCTGATGCATAACAGCGTTATTGTGGTTTGAGGACCTGGGTGTTGCAGGAGGGTGGTTTTATGGGAAATCACTGGAAATTATTACACTGCATAAAGATCCTCTTGTACATAATTATATGTAAGATTAGAATCAGTAATTCTGCAGGTTTTGGTCTTCATGTATGATGGGATAGTTCACAATAAGTAAATTTTGTTACACCACACAATAAAAGTTGCTGTATCACAGCCAGGCTTCATGGCTATCAGTTCTTATCAAAGTGAAATGTACAGGACTTCAGAAAAAAAAAGAAAGATAAAGAAAACAAACACCACCCTCACTATCTGGTATTAGAAGATATAATTTGATGGCTTGCAGGGTCACATACCCTATGTAGTTCACACGGTAACTGTGGGTTAAGGTATTAAAGAAAATTAATTTAAAAAGCGCTTATTGATTACTTTTCTTTCAGGGAGACGGAAAACAAAATCAGAGCTCTGATATTTGACTTTTCCAGCGGGCAAAAGCCACGAGTTGGGCACTGCTCTCTCCCCGGCGCTATCGGGCCGCGGGGATGCTGAAGCGCCAGGGCCTGGGCAGCAGCCGGTACCCAGCGGCGGAGCCGGGCAGGGGTGAGGAGCGGGGCTGCGGCCGCCCCCTCCTGGCGAGGCCCCAGCCCGGAGCGTCCCGGCTCGGCTGGGCTCCCCCGGCAGCTCGCTGGCTTCGGGGGCGAACAGACGTACGCCGCAGCGTGCCCGCTGCAGGGCTGCTCAGCGGCTGCGGCTCTCTGGGAAGAGAAGCGGCATCAAAACATAAACAGCTTTTCAAAAGGCAAGGAGGTAGCCCCACATCCCTCATTAGGAGCTGCAGGAGGAGGGACGCCAGCCGCACCCCCGCGCGGGGGAAGCGGAGCGGGAGCAGGCGGAGGCGGGAGCGGGTGTCACCCCCCGCCCGCAGGTGCTGCCGAGCCGCGGGACCCCTCGGCCGCCGCCGGCCCGGGGCTGCACATCACGGCCCGGCCAGCAGGAGGAAGGAAGAGGAAGTGAGAGCGGCGGGTGCCTGTGCGAGCCCGGGATGGGATAGCACCGAGGGCAGCCCAGCGCACCGCACCGCACTGAGGCGGCGGCGCGGAGCGGAGCGCGGCTCCCGCGGCGGGGGCGGCCGGGCGGCCCCGCTGTGCGCTGGGGCGGGGGGTGCTGCCCACGCCGGGAGGTAGGAGAGTCTCGGTCCGGCGCGGGGACGCGGCAGCGGGGCAGGCAGCGGCGCTGGCCGGGCGGTGCAGGCGACCGCGGGGAGGCACGGGGGGCAGCCGGGGAGTAGGACCGGGACGGGGCAGGCGGGCGGCGAGCTCCGCACCTGCCCGGGCGAGCGCCGCAGCCGATCCCCGCGGCGGGAGGTGCGGGGCGGGGGGCGGCCGCTGTCGCTGCGAGAAAGAGGAAGCGCAGCGTTGTGCTTGTCAGTGCGGCGGGGCCTCGGACGGCGGCTGCCGGCGGGGGGGCGGCCCGGCCCGGCCCGGCCCGACCCGCCTCGCACAGCGGCTCCTCCCGCCGCCCTGCCCTCTCCGCCGGCCCCCGGCCGCCGCTGCCACAGCCGCCCGCTTCTCCCCGCCGCGACTTCGCCGGCGCCTCCGCCTCCTCCGCCACCGCCTCCTCCCGCTCCTTCCCCGCCTCAGCCCCCTCCCGTGCCCTGAGCAACCCTGCCTGCCACCGGCTGCTCCTGGTGGCCGGAGGCCGCTGGCGAGGGGCGGCGGACGGGAGCCGCGCACCTCCGGGCGCCGGGGGTGAGTGGTGGCGGGGCCTCGCCCGACCCGGCGGGACCGGCGCGTCGCTGTGCGGTGGCGGGGGGCCGGGGGGCGGCGTGCGGGGCAGCGGCCGCGGCCGGACCCGCGTGGGTTAATGCGCGGGGTCAGGCCCGGGCGGAGACTGCGGCCGCAGCAAGTGTCCGCACCGCCGCGGGCGCTGCTTGGGAGGAGAAGTCTCAACTTTGAAGCAAGTGCATCCCCGCAGGCAGCCAGCTCCGAGCTCGGCGCTGGTACCCAGCCGCCGCCTCCGAGGGCATGCCTCCCCCTCGACCCGGCATCCGAGAGCTTTCTAGGGGGTTGGAGGGGGTTGCGTGTGCTCCTTTTCCTAAGTTTATGCTCACACAAGTGATCAAACCGCTGATGAAATTCAGATGAAATGATTGTTCTGAAATGTGGGTGGCGATTATGCAAAGCCACAGCGTGCAGCCTTGTAAAGCAAGTGGGTAGTGGGTCTAAAAAGTTACATTTGTAAAGTTTTTTGGCTCAAAGCCTTTGCAAAGTTTATTTTGAATATCTTTTGCTTGCAGAACTAATACAACTGCTCAGCTGTCCCCTGAGAATGGTGTAAAGTAAATACAGGAGTTCCTGAAAAATAACAGTGAGTACATTTCAAATCAGCAACGTTTTGTTGTTAACTTTATAAGAATATCCTTTAACCTGCCAAGGCTCAAAATGTGTAACAAACACAGTGAGAGTGCCAATGATAATAACGGTGGAGGAAATGTACCGTGTGTTAATTGCTTTAGTACAAACATGGTTGTCTATGAGCTGTGTTTCATGATGCTGCAGTTATGGTGTAATTCCAGCAAGGGATGTTTTGAAGTGTATTTGTAAGCAAATGGGTTTTCTTTTGCTTTTGTCCCTCAGCTGCCTGATTGCCCTTGGTTAAAATATTTGTCTTTTGAGAAGAGGGGGAAACTGAGTAAGAACTGTGCTGAGTTCTGTATCTGTGACTGGGGATGTCGTTTCCTCCTCTTTCCCCTTGTCTGGTTATTCTCCTTTCCCCCAAATGCATGCACACATGCATGCCATCTCATCTTCAGTTATATAACCTCGTAGACATTTATGGATCATTCATTGTTCGCATTAGTCCCATTCTTTCTGTGTCATTCCTACTTGATTGAGTGGCTTAGGCAGAATATTACAGAGGAAAGAAAATACATTGAAATTTACATAAAGTTCTTCCAGTTTGAGCTGCAAGTTTGCACTCTATGAAGGTTTTCTTTCCCTGATTGCAACCCCCCCCCCCCTCTTTTTTTCTTTTCTTTTTCTTTTTTTAGCTGTATAAGTAGGTGGTTGGGATCTAATCTGATGACCGGTAACTAGATAAGGAGGAGGAACAGCAGCAGTGACAGCTTGCTGGTAAAAGTCCCTCTTGTGTACTGCTAGCAAAATATCCATTAACACACGTCATAAAGCTGTTAAAAGTACTGCAGCAGCTTTTAAAACTCACCAGTCAGAGAAAATAAAGATTAATATGGTTAAAACAGGAACATGATGTGAAATGGGTATTAGTAAAGGATACTGTCAGTGCAGTCTGTGGATCTGAGCGTGTGAATTGACTCGTCTAGAGGCAAACCTGAATCACAATTTATTCATACTGGAAAGGTTGCATAGGGGTAGTTGACTTTCTTTTCTCTCTCTTTGTAATCTCTTTGAAACTCAGTGTACATTACAATACACCTGCCTTCTCTGTAGCTTGCAGCTTTGCTATGAGTATCATTGTCTGAGGATTTGTTCTAATGAACAATTTGGTGATGGCAGGGAGGGGGGAGAGAACTGGTTTCTATACTTACCATTTTGTTATTTTTCCTCATATTCTCCATATGCCAGGAAAAACTTAGTAGGTGCAGAGTTGAGACAGATTTTGCTGAGGGGAGAGGAAACACTCTTACCTGCTTTCTCTGTAGTCGTGGTCACCAAAAGTATCTGCAGTTCCGCAGTTGCCGTTATATAACCTGATCAGGGGTGTTCTTAAAAGCAAGTACTTCTGTTTGGATGCAACATATTGTATACATTGTCCTACAAAGTTATTTTTTAATGCCATTTTACTCTGGTACTGGTCAAAAAATGCTGACTGTGGTATGTAAAGGTGTAACTGTTGCTGAAACACTGCTGTGTGCATTGAACTTCCTGACAGCAATGCTGTGAGGTAGTGAATTGCAGATCAAGAGTAACGTGGTGCTCCGCCCTTCCTTCCGCTCTTTGTTTTTTCTACCTAGTAGAAGTCTCTTTGATTTTAAGGTTTGGGCTCACAGACATGCATTCTCACAGTGTCCAGCCTACAAAGTGGTGTTGGAATATGATCTCATGTTTTCCATGTTGATACACAGAGAGCAGAGCTCCTATGCTCACACATAAAACTTGTTGCTTTCTTCTTTTGATACTCTAGATGGCTTCAGTATGTGATGGAGTGAGTGGCTAATGTGTATAGATTTAACTAACTAGGAAAAGGTTTCCCCAGCTCTCTGCTAGTGTACCTGCACACAAACATGCAGTGTCCTCCTGTTCCAATAACAAGCATTATTTGTTGTTTGTTTTGACATATTGCCAGCCACAATGTTTCTAATTCTGATTCTCAGATAAGGATTTGCTCCGGACTTAGATGAGGCCATCAAGTACAATTTTCCTCTCGAGCTGAGATTTTGCTGTCACTTGGTAGTCAGTTTCCTTGAAATAAACAATCTCCTTAAAATTTATAAGCTCTCTTTGTCATGCTGTGCTGTGAATGTGCAGCATGTCCTTGTATTAAAAAACTCCCCACATTTGTAGAAGGTGATGGGATTTTGGGAACCTCGAGAGCTAGAAAATATCATATACCCTTGGATCAAGCAAAAGTACTGTTGTCTCTTCTGGTCTATTTCTCTGCACAGTTATACCAGGGTCTGGTAGACTTTCTCCGCTGCTGTGTCCCTGCACTGTCTGGAAAGTACTATTTGAGTGAGAATGAGTTGGTCAGATTTGACTCCCCATTCAGTCATCATTCTATTAAAAAGAAAATTTCAGAAAAAGAAAAAGGCTTTACAGTTTTTCAAAAAAAGAAAAAGACTTTACAGTTATGTTGTCTTTGTTGTTGTTTGAACACTTGAATCTACAAATGGCTTGGTAACAGCTATCAGACCACTGTTCAGCAAGGTATGTGTTGTATCTTTAAAAGATTTCCCTGCTTTGAGTGAGGTCTTTTTTAAAAAACGTTTCTTGTATTCGTGGCAAGAGGAATGTGCCAAATACACGTTGCTAAACTTGTGTCAATTTAACAGAGCAACTGTTTAAAGAATTTAGAATAATTTTTCTTCCACTCAAGTCAGTCACCTTTTTTTTTTTTTAACTTTTCTTTTTTCTCCTCTCTCTTAAAATATAACACTGGAAAAGGAAAGAGAAACTAAAAGCAATTGGCAGAAGTCAGTATGTTGGCAAGCATTTGATAGTACTGATCAAAGAGGTGATAATATATACGTGACACTTAAATAAACTGCATGCATATGGTTTTAGAGAGATTAATGGAATAGTCACAAAATTGCAGAGCTGTCTTTTGCTCAGCATTTTTGCATCAAGCTATTTGCAAGAATTTGGTATTGTGGTGTGATCTTTCATTATTGCTAATGTGAGACACAAAAGAGAGATTGAAGATAATGTCGCAACCTTCCTGCTAGCTTCCTCTGTTTTCTGATCACTGTTAACATTGAGGAAGAATATTAATGAGAAGCCTATGCTCCAGGGGATAGTTAGCATGCTTCCTCTTCTCTCCATTTCAAGTCTGACAGAGGAAAACTTCTGTGTTCTGGGCAGGCACTAAGTGGCTGCTGCCACATGTGTGGTGCCCATCGGTAAGTAAGGTACTGATTTCTCACGCTGCTGAGCAGATTGGTTTGTAAAGCACAGGCCTGCACTCAAGAGCAAGGTGAACAGGGATTCATGTGGTGCATGCTTGCAAACCCTTGAAAGTGCATTGATTTATTTTTCCTAATGGCAGATTTCCAGTGTATTTGATTTGTCTGCAGTAGGCTTGTTTTCAATGGCTGCTAGGAGAGGAAAGTTAATTGCGAGAAGTTAGTGGACAAGGCATTTTTTGTTCAGCAGTAAATCACACTATGATGAAGGCTTGAAGATACTGCTGGTAGGGATCCCCTATAGAAAAGTGTTTTAGTTTATGTACAAATGAACTCATTTTGGTGCATTTCTAGGGAGTAGCCTATGGAGCTTTTTGAAAGCTGAGTATACTGTCTGGAGATGTTATGCAAATATGACAAGGGACCTATTTTTACCACCTTTGAGGACATAAGTCTCCTTACTACTGTTTCTGCTGTGTTCCATTTACAGTCAAATAGCACTGATAAATTCCACAGAAGCTAGCACCAGCACAAGGGAGGGAGTGGGAACTACGAGTCAATGCTGAGGGGAAAGACTTCCCCTCTCAGATGGAATTAAGTTGATTTTAAGTGTTTGTGAAACATCATCGTCAGTAAAGAGGCTGGGGATGGGGGGTGAGAGGGTGGAAAATAAGAAAATAAATTATTCCCAAACAGGTTTATTACAAAACAATAATTGTGTCCTAGCTATGTGCATTTTCTCTTTTGCTTCTGCTTTCCTTCTGATTTTTATTTCTTAAACTCTCCTTGAAACTTCTTCTTCCACATTTGCCACTTCTACTTTGGCACCTTATTCTTCAGTCTTTTGATGTATTTATCTATCCCAGCTCTCATGATTTCAAGGTCTTTTCCCAGTCCTTGACTTCTTTATCCTGGGAACCCTTAGGTTATTATTCACATAAATAATTCTATTTAAGATTTCCAAGAAAAGCTGTGGCCTGAAGTGTGTATCATCTCCTATGTTCTTAAAATCTCTAGCTCAAAAAGTTTATTGTACAGTCCTAATTTAGAGTTTGCATAGGAAGTGTAAATCTGTCTCTGAAATATTGTGTCATCAGGGATGGTGTAATTTCTTTATCAGCTACATGGATGCACATATAATGACCTGGCTCTTTTTCTGGTTGATCTTGCTTCAACTGAAAGTGAGGATGGGTCACTGCTTCTAAGAGAACTTCAGATTCTGGAGATGTGATGGCATTAAACTCCCATTCTTTAATACAGGAGAGGAAGCTTGTTAAAGACTATCTAATCTGCCTGAGCTTTTTGCAAATTAGAGAGTGTTCATGAACCTGGCCAAAATGCTTTGTGTGGACCTTATTTTCCTTGGTGAAAATGTATGAAGTTGACAACCCATATCAAATACATCCAACATTTTGAAGTTATACAGGATATGCAGGGTTTGACAACAGGCTCAAGTAATGCTGTCAGCATTTCACCCTTCCTCCTTCAGCTGAGATTTTTATGTGTGTTTTCTGAGACTAGATGACTTGTGCTATTCCGAGGTGGTTTACTTCTAGCTCATTGTCAGCTGCATAGTAAAAATGGGAAGATTCAGGTCTCCTGATGTAGTCTGTTGGAAACTTCCACAAAATTCAGTATGTAGTTGTCCTTTCCTGTTACCATGCACACACTGTAAGTACTTTGTGCATTCGTTTGTGGACTTGAAACCCATCTCTATTCCTTCTGATGGTGACATGATCTTTCGTGTAGTAACAGGAGATGCATAAATGTTGCGGAAATAGGAGAATGATTTTTATTTTTAAAATGTAGTTAAAACAATTTTTCCTATGTTTTGGAGTGATGGAAAGAGTTTAGCAAAACCAATGTTTCAACAAACTCCTGCAAAATGAGGTTGTTTTAACACTTTCTTCCATAGATACAGACAGAGTTGTTTTAGCTAGCTATTCATATATTCTCAGTACATGCATGCATTCTGCTGCTTGAATTTGTAGCTGAAGTGAAACTATTGCTTACCTATTTTTCATTCTCTTCAGCCAACATACATTTATCATATGGTCCAGCAGAAGTTTGAGGGATATGTGGGTTTTGGCAAAGATACCTCATGTGAGGAGTTCAGGCTTTCTGTCTGGCTAGACTGGAAATTTGCAGTATTCTTCGTTGAATCTTGTTGATGTGACCGTAGCAGGGGTGACTCTTTAAATTGCTGCTTCGTATTTTAAGACAGGCGGTAACCTGTTGGGGGTGGGGTGATGAGGAATTTATAACTATTCATATAATACCCTCTGGCCAAACAATAAATCTGATTAGCACATTTTTTCCTCTATTAATAAGAAGAGAAAAATGTCTATGACACAGGTTGGTATAAAACAATTTTTTTTTACTCTTGGTGCCAATGAATGTGCTTGTTACATATCAGCGCAGTCTTTTCCATTGCTTTGCTTTCTGGTACAATTGCCACATTAGTTTTCATAGCAACAGTTGTGGCTTCAGCTAGAAATTGAAACCTAATAAATGTTGGCTCTGCACATGGACTTTTGGACAAACTTTTTCAGGAACACTGAGCCAAACCAACTGAAAAAAAAAAAAATTCCTAAATGCAAGTACTTGTCCTTGCATTCTGGAAAAGATATCTAGTATACCCTTTGGTCGCTAGGCTGTTAAAATATTGGAGTATTGGTGTTTTTCTTTTTTTTTTTTCCTCCCCTCCCAAGATTTCTTTTTTTTTTCTCCTCCCTTCAAGCACCAGCGGACTCATCTGTTGAAACTCTACCCCCTGTGGTTCAAGTACATTCCTCCTATCAACCTTTTCACCCCACCTCCCACTGTCCACATTCACACATGCGCTGAAATCTCTTCTGCTCACCAAATCTGCAAAATTCAGGCCTATAGGTGGGGTCTAATTCTGAGCTCTACTTTATGTAGGTCTAAAATCTCTTCTGTAGATATGCATAACTTCTCTTGTTGTCCTTGATCTCCTTTTTCTGGAAAAAAAAAAAGGCAAAAAATTTGAAGAAATAGGAACTCCCATTGAAGACCAAAAGACACAACATTTGGTGTGGTGGTTGGAAAAGGGAGAAAGCCGGGGGAAAAGGAGCCAGTCAACCAAAAAAGTATAAAAAACTGAGTGAAAATGTAATGTCTTTTTCATTTTGGACCACTTAATACAATTTTAACCATATTTATGGCAAATAAAGATTTGACAGCTAGTGCCAGTTCCAGAAAACAAGAGAAAAAGTGTAACAAAAATAGTTCAGACCTTGAACAAAAATATCACGTTGTTTGGTTTTTTTTTTTAATTGTAACTAATGTTAGAAGGAGGTCAGTGTGTGTGGTCTTTTTTGAAAAGATTGATGTGCATATTTTAGAGCTAAAATTGAAACTTTTGTAAAAGTGCAAATGTGGAAAGCAATTTTAAAAGTGGGGAATCATCTCACTGCCCTGTATTGCTCTGAGCCTTTCTGTGTCCTGGCTTTTTTCTCTGACATATTTGGACAAACTGTGGAAACTTGGGCATCTGTTCTGCCCTCTGTATGAAATGGTGATTTCAGTCTGTATTTCTTGGATTAGCCTTAATATGTACCCATGTATAGCATCTTTCATAAACTTTTTTTAATATCCAGTGGTCTGGGCTTTTTTCTTGACCTGCTAAAAATAGCCCATTTTTTCCTTCAGCTGCCCTAGGGATTTAGCTTGTTGGAAGTGTCTCTGTGTGTGTGTTTGGGTAACAAGAGTTGGTCATGTCATGTTGTGTTGGGATGGTTTTCTGGAAGGTAGAGGTTTCAGAGACTTCATCCCCTGCAGCTGTAAATGACTCAGAAGACACATTATGATGAAGGAGAAATGTCTGCTGAGGGAGAAAGGGAAAGAAATAATCTGCATAATTTTAAATCCACGTTGGAATTAGAGTTCTATTTTGAAGCAAATACATAAATAAAAGGGTCTTGGGCAGTTTACACAGGGATTTTAAATTGGTCTCCTGGCTCATAGGCCAGAGGGATCAAAACATCCACAATTCAGTGGTGTGTGGATTGAAATTAAACCAGTAGGTTTTAAGATTTTTTTTTTCTATATGCTCCAAATTGCTTAAATTTTGTAAAATTATTAATTTCACTCTAGAGATGGAGAGGCTTTTAGCTTTGAATTAATTCTGTATAATTAATATATGAAGGTTGAAAAAAACAGCTGTACTGACCTATAGGCTATGTTTTCTAATTAAAGGGATGATGGCATAAGGGAAAAAGCAGTTGGACTTCCCTCCCCTAAATCAGTACATAGAGAACCACCAAAATAGACTAGAAAATCAAACTTAAGTCAACCCATAGGTCCTTTGTTTCCAACGAATTGTTCTTGCTGTGTTCACTGGTCTTCATAAGCTTGACTAAGGGGATAAGCCTTGCTTTCCCATCTTGAGGCTTTCTCTCTTATCTATTGAAATTCAGAGTTGAGGGCCCCCTTATCCTGTCAGTAGCTGTCTCTTCTGTAACAAAGAAGCCCCAGCTGTGGATGTGGATTGAACAGAGAGGTAGCCTCTCAGGCTAGCAATTTGGAGTCATTTAGGAGAACCAGTAGTTTTAATTTAATTTGGAAATGGTAAGCCTGAGTCAGTGCCATTTTCATACTGCTGATGTCTTGCTTTTGAATTCAGACAGTACCTGGGCAGGTCCAGTGGTTTCTGCTACAGGTTGTTTATGAGATATGTAATTTCATTGTTATGACATTGTGCTACTATGTAGTTTTAATGTGATGGAAGAGATGTTGTAAATCACTGGTTTGACATCGGAAGAATGTAGTTTTGGTCTTTGCATCAGGTAAACTGGTGCCCTGAGTGAGTGCATCCTCAGGATTGCTGCCCTCCAATGTTTCAGCGCTATCACTGTTCCAACAGGAAGGAAGGAGAGGAGAATTCAGGTGTGCCACAGTGCAGATTCTGGTAACAAGTGCATAACACCAGTGGACAGGGCTCATAAAATGTTTTCTACATCTTCTAGCTTCTTCATCACAGTCTGTTTCCAGCAGCCTCCTCTGTGTTGGGATAGACAAGTGTTAGTTACGGATGTATAATTACAGCTAAGCATGTAATTAACTGCATTATCAGTAGTAGCCAAGCAGAAAGAGAGATGTGAGTTTTCATTATGGTGGTCCATGTGTGTTGTCATTTCATACGCCTCACTGCATGAGACAAGAAGCATGACTTAGAGAAGCCTTGGGAGAAAAATATCTTTGTTAAAAATTAATCTGGATCACAGAATGGTTTGGGTTGGAGGGGACCTATAAAGATCATCTAGTCCGACCCTCAGGACCTATTGTTTTGTCAAAAGTAGTGCCACTGGAAAAAATAGTTATTTAGTTGTAATACTGTTAGCTTGTGAGGGCTGCAGCAAGATCTCTTAATTTACGGTATTTGCTGAAAGAGAAAGGTAAGTCTGGTGCTGTCAATGTGGTCACTTGATCTTTACCCACTCTATGGAGAAGTTACAAGTGGGAGCAAGGCAAGGTTGTGTTCTGTATTGATAAAGGTAACCTGAAGTGGTTAGAAAACTTAGAGGTTGTTTTGAGCATCTTCTCAAAGTTAATTTAAAAATACAATGGCAGATAGTAGGGTGAATGTAGACACAAAGAGATATATTTGCAAGCTATTTTCTGAATAAAAGCTGGGAATTGCCTCCCCTAAAGACCACACGGACAGTATGCTCCAGATTGTAATATGAGCTTCTTGCTGTACTTGTAGTGTTTTGGTGAGATGATTTAGCCAAACAGGGCAGAAAAGATCTGCAATCAATTTTTTTCAGATACAGACAGAACTGAGCTGCTCTGTCTGTTGAATAATATAGTGGAATTCCCACCAGATACTGGGAAAAGTTCAGGGCAGCTCCATTTAGGTTTAGCTGTCCAGTATTTGTATTGAATAAACCTACATAGCTGTAGATAGAAATTCTCGAACTCTTGGTATACTAAAGGCAAAAAGTGTTTCACAAGTATTAAATTCAGTTTGAGATATCTGCTACTGTTTTCATTTTTTAATCTAATGGTGGCATAAAGCCTATTGAACATGAAGTCAAAGAAAAAGGCACATTTTAGAAGGCACTTTGTCAATGGAAATGAACATAGGTGGTTTTAAATTCTTACTGGACAGCTGGATGAGCTCTTAAAGGAGTGTGCATGAAGACTCTGGAAATATCTAGATTTCATGAGTGAAGGACCGTCTCTGTCTTTCCCCTCTGAATTAGAGTGGATTGTCCTGAATAATTCTGTAGGCAGTGGTTCTGTCTCATGAGCAGTACCTGCTGCATATTACTAAAGGTTGTCCATAGATGAAAGATCATAAAGTAGCAATACGATGTAGTTGAAAAATACTAACCCTTGACATTCTTCATGATTTAATGTTTTGTATTAATACTGGTTTTATACTGGGATATCTACACTTGGAACTGAAAAAAAACTCTGAAGGTTTGGGGGTTTTGTGTGTTTGGTTTGGGGTTTGTTTGTTTTGTTTATTTCAAAAGAAAACCTTCATCTGTAACTTTTTGCTATCTTAGTGGAGAAAGCTGTCCAGGGGTTATCTTGTTCTCATACAGTGAAAGCTGGTAATAACTTGCCATAATACTTCCAATAAAAATGTTAACCAAATAATTCTGAACAGCTGGCATAACTCAGTTTCTCAGGTTCTCTTGCTAAAATAAAATCATTTGGTACAGAGGTGCTAAGCTTCTAGAGTATGGCCTTTAGAAGAAGAAGAAAGAGAATTATCTCAGTTACAAAGTGCTGTAAATGTTGCTTCTTCAGTTGAGAGCTGTGTGTAACATCTTTGTGCAGAGAATTAGTCCACGTAGTCACAGTTCAGCATTTAAAGCCTTGAATGAAAAAAATTAAGTCAAAGAAAGGAAAGCACCTTCCTCGAATTGTGTAAGAAACTGATGCAGACTTAAAATATGCAGAGTTCCTTTTTCCTTTCTGAGGTCTAAAACTGGTCTTCAGCTACTTTTGGTCCCATTGAGGAACTCAGGAAATCAGTGAAAGCTGAGTGTGATACATGTGATAATTGCAAAGGCTTTTGCTATTTGCAGAACAATCTGGATACCTCATGGGAAGAAGTTATCTGCTTCTTTCCCACTGGTGTGCTACTAAAGCAGAGTATTTAGGAAGAGAAGGAGCTTCTCTCATTTTGTGTTGGTAGAGCAACTATGTCTTAGGAGCAGCAGTTTCCCTGTTGTTACCCTTGTAGACAGAGACTGGGTTGCTTAGACATTGACATAAAATAAACTGTCTTTCTGTGATAGTTATTTCAAAGTATTTCTGACAAAAAAGTGTCTTTCTGCAGTTGTCAATGGCTTGCCTTGCACAATTGTTAGAAGAAGAGCAAGACTGTAGGAAGAACCAACAGAAATTTGTAGCATTTGGCCTCACCACTTGCTTCTGCAGAAATGACTACAGATATTAGAATGTTATTTACATCTGTGGGTATATGGATCCCCAATGTAATATGTTTTACTTCTATTCTGCAGAGCATTTTTATGTCGGTAGGAGGAGCAGGTATTCATTGCTGGTGAAAAGCATTGTACGTTACCTGCCCCTTTGGAAGGGAAATTTTATGTGTTTATATTTAAAAGCTGCCAGTGCCAGAGGCATTTTTTTATTATTCTCATTTTAAAAACCATGTCTTGGACTTCCTTATCTCCTCTTACCAAAACAAAAAAAAAAAAAAAAAGAGATTGTTCGGTTTCAGGCTCTTTGTTGGAACTGTATTGCCAGGAGCCTTCCTGGCCTCTGGCACTATCAACAGAAAATGCAGCTCTTGAAAGAATGGAGTATAGTTTTCAAAGGGCTGCTGGAGGGGGGAGAGGATACCAAGACTGGCAGTGAAGGGCAGAACTTGGCATTGCAAAGAAATGGCAGAAAAAACATTCAGGTTCCTTGAAGATTTTGACGATGGTAGAATAAGGTTGAATGAAGGCAGAGAAAAGAGAAATAAAACAAGTGGAAGGGGAAAACATTAGCAGGCCCCAAAAGGGGAGGGGAAGGTATTGTCAGGTTTATTTAGGTCCTGTCTTTCTTTCAAGATAAGCCTGAAAGAGGGAATTGGTGCGCTCTAGTGCTTTAGTTTAGCAATTTAAGTGTATGTGATATATAATTTTGGGGGTTTCTCCCACACAAAGTCACACAGGCTTAGTCTGTCAGGTGTCTGGAAACTGAGGTTGAATATGCTGAGCCGTTTTATAACTTACAACTGACTGAAGAGTAGAAGAGCAGAACACAATGGCACATTCATTAGGTAAATATTCCTCAGTCACACCTCACAGCTCTAACACATGCTCATTTTTATATAATATATTGCCCAACAGGATGCAAGGTCACTAGCTGGTGGCAGGCAGGAGTGTAACAGGTTTGCAAACAACATTTGCACCCTCTGCGGAGAATGGGGAAGCCCAAGTGGCACCTTGGATTTTCCTGCAGGTCAGGAGGCACACAAACTGGCTGCTGCTTCAGAATGGTCACTGGGCTTTCTTATTTCTTTTCTTTTTATTTCTTCCCTCTCCATCCTTTCTGTCTGCTGTTGCAGAGCCTGTTTGAGTCCTCAGCAGACAGCGTTACGGGTTGTCTACCATAAGGCTGCAGTGGGAGTAAGGAAGCTCTTGAGATTTTAAGGCCAATCCTAGATTATTCTGGGTCTTTTAAGGTGGGTGGGTGGGCGTGAAGACAGGAAAGATTCTTATTAAATTACAATTAAATATGAACTTAACTTTTGCTCCTTTTAATTCAGCACAAACCAAGACAGATATGGGTCATATTCTTTTTTGCAGTACAGGTATGAATAAGGATGGAGAAAACAAATGCACAGGTCAGATCAGCTGAGTGGGAAGCGCCCATCTTGTGCAGCTGCAGCTATGCTCCTGGCCATAGCTACTTTCTGAACAGCTTGGAAAGTCTTCCTATGAAGATTTTTGCTATTTAGGCAACAAGAGATTGTAGTCTGCATTCAGGAAGCATTATTTAGTCAAAATATTTGGCTTTTATATCTATGCAAACACACGCATGTGTGCAAGCCTGCAGTATAGCAGCACAGTAAGGTCTATGCTTATTATTTTAGCGGTAGTGAATGTTAAGAAATTAGCCACTAAACTAGATGAAAACTGAGTTCCTGCAAATTTAATTGGAACTGTGGTTGGATAAAGGACAGAGGCATATGGCTGTGTTCTTTATCAAAAGAATCTGAAGTCTGCTGGCTTAATGGTTTTCATCTCATTTCAGTGGCCTTTGACCCTGAGAATTTTGTATAGCTAATAAATTCAGCCACTAGTGAATTATTCGCTATTCATTTCAGAAATTCACTATGCTACAAAAATTGTGATGTCTGTCTTGTAGTGAGGATGAGCATTATGCTGCAGCATTTGGGTGTCCCGGGTGTGTAGTGAGGCACAGAGTCAAAGCCAGGCTGCTCTTTGCTGCTGTAAACACATCTCTGGCTTGCTGTTGGAGTATGATTGCTTGGATTATACTGTTGCTCTCAGAAAATGTTGGGGTTTGTTTCCTAAGTGTCTCTTGGAGGGTCGCCTTTTAAGCATTGAACATCATTTGTAGTTAAGGAATCATAGCATATTTTCTTAAAAGCTGAAAGGAAATTAAATTAAACAGTCCTCCATGCTTTTCTGACTTCTGCTTTAGGAAAGGATGCCAGATATCAGTGTAATAGGTAACACATTTGAAAATTTTTTCTAAATGTTGTTGCAAGGCCTGTGGAAATGACTGGATCTCTGGAGTGTTAAAAGAGAATAAAGTTTTATTGCTAGCTGTAAAGCTACTGGTGGAGGGAGTAGTTACACTAAAGCAAGATGAAGTTTAAATTTAAACAAAGCTGTCTGTTCTGCTCCATATAGGTAGATCCATGTAAGTATACTTCTTCTGAAGTAAGCACCTTTTTAGAGGGTCTTGGAGAGGAAATGTGCTGTGTTGATTAGTTTATGGGCTTGTGGATAAACTTAGATTCTTTCCTTACCCTTAATCCTGAAGAGGAGCCACACTGTCTTCAGCATGTATCATTTTACTTTAATTGCAAATTTTATCATGGAGGCAGGCAAAATGAGGGGACAGAAATAAGTGTTTGCAGATATAACTTGTTGTCCTGACTGTTTGGCACTTCTAAATATCAGCAGCATGTGGATTTACTGGCAGGTCCTTCACGTAATATGGAGCTCCAGCAGCGTGGCTGCTGGTGAAGGCAGCACTTACTAATAACTGACTAATTGTTTCTGTCACACCTGCACAAGGCTTTCTATCTCTCCAAAACACATTAGCATTCCTGAGAAGTTACTGAACCATGATGAATCACAAACACATTTTAAGTAATTCTTTTGTGATTCTCCTTGGGCCAAGTACACCTTTTCTAAAAAATACCTTATTTTTCTATCTGGTGAAACCTTGTGTTTTATTTAGCCAGAGAGCTGAAAATCAGAGGAATGAAACCCTCTCTGTGTATTCAAGCTAACCTTTTAATGGGGACTTTGTATTCTTGCTTCTGACTTTTTACCTCTGAGCTTCATCATGTGATTAGATTAAAAACCTCTGGTCTGTGCTGGTTTTATTAATGCAGTAATATGGCTAGATCACATGATGTGACACATTAGTTGTGAAGCTTTGGATGCCAGTTCTGCCACCTCCCTGGGTGTTCACCCAGCTAACAGCCGGTTTCCACGGAGGGCCGTGTCCGTCTCAGTATTGCTCACTGAGTCAGATGATGGTTACTTGAACTGCATGGGAACTCCACAAGCCTTTTCCATATGAGAGTGCCTGTGCTATTCCAGGATCTTGCTGTGATCTCACCAGTACATGCCTGCCAAGTGCTTAGCTTGATTTACTGTTCTCATTTTTTATGTAGACTTAGACAATCATGAAAGGAATGATTAAATCAGAGTGGGAATGACTACTGCAAATAACTGATGGAAGTGTAAGAGTGAACAGCAACAGCTATAGAGTTTTTTAACTTCAGTTATTTATTTGAAAAGTTCAGTGATGATACGGTTGATCAAAAATGCTGTGTTTTGCTGGGGCTGAAAGGAGATCTTGTGCAATGAAATGTAAGTATTAGCTGAAATCACATATAAAAGAGAACCTCGGGTGTAACTGGTGTTTCCAGCATACTAAACCAATACTTTAGGATGGATTTCTGCTGCAAGGTGTTGTATTAGGTATGGAGAGCAAGCAGAACTACTGCTTGAAAGAGTTGAGTCATTCCTGCCACCCTCTGAAACAGCAACAGATTCTGTTGCTTCTATGTATGGGATCTGTCTCTCTTCTTTTCTACTCTACTTATAAATTGTCAACTGGCTCAAACCAAGTCAGTAGCACAATAGAGGTCCCGAAGATACAAAGTTAAGACAGGTTTTTGAAAGTAAGACACTGGACAGAGCAGAAACTCTAAGGGAAAGGTTCTGGTGTGAACAGCTAGAGGCCTGCACTAGCAATTCAGATGGGTTTGCCTTGACACTGCTGCTCACATGGAAGCTCTTTGCTCTCTTTGGTTAGACAAATGTATGAGAAAATGAGTCTTTCACTTTTTTAAGGAAAAATGGAATTAAAGTTCTGAAAGCCAAAATTGGTACTAAAATCAGATTGTCAGCTCTTAACTTACCTGACTTCTACCCTGAGACTTGGAGGGTGTGACTTTACTGTACACAATGTCTCAGTGTCAGAGTAGTTGTAGAATGCTCTGGATAAAAATAGATTCAGGCTGCTCTAGCAGTTTCATCAAAGTGTTTAAATAAAAGTACTTGTAAGCACTCACTTTAAACATTAAAAACTTCAAAATGCCAATGACTATATTTTAGACACTTTTAAGCAGTCCTGTTCTGCTCATGGAAGAGTACTGCTAATGAAAGAGACCTAACAAAACCAAAAAAAAAAAGTACTCTATGTCCATATGGGAGAGTGCTGTGCAGATGGTAGACAAATACAGATGAACAGTTATAAAATCCTGCTGTAATGAAGAGCTCAACTAAAAAGAAATTTTCACTGCCCAGTAAGGATGGATTACAAATTAATTGTATGTGTTTGATAGGCAGTTGTTTGGAGATTTAAAACATTCTAAAGCATGAACCCATGTTGCTAAGTTTTACTGTAACTGTAAAGTCCACAGGTTGTTTTTTGTCTTTTTATAATCACTTTAAATTCTGGAGGGATGCAGAAGTGAAGAACATGATGGTTAATGAAAATAAGGCATTAATTGTTTCCAAATGCTGGCTTGCTCGTTAAGTAGAATTTATCTCCAGTTGGAGGAGCCATGTAAACTCAGATGGTCAGTAGCTGTCAGGGCACCAGGCGAGGTCTTAGAGCTGGTCTGATAGTAGCTTTTACTATAACTTTCCTTGGGCTTCAGGTGGTGGCTTTGTTCTTCCTTTTGACCTGCAGCTAGCCAAGGGCCTGACCAGGCTGACTTTTCTGGCTGGTGCTGGGAGAAAGAAATTGGGAGTCTTGGTTTTCCTCCTGGCCAGTAGTGCCATGACTTACTTCTGGTACCTACTCATAGATGAAATGAGTAGGTGTTGTAAGTCAGTATCTTTCAAATTTTTTAAGTAATTACTTCCCCTCTCCATGTTTAGCATAAATTTCCTCTTCAGTTTGAGCACAGCATGCTCCCTTGAGTTTATGTGTTTCCCCATTCTAACACTTTAGATTAATTGAGGACCTTTTTTTTGGTGATACTATTCTACTCTAAGCCCTTGTAGTACCAAGACTCGTGGACTGTCGTAATGTACATTCACCAATTGAATTATAGCTGTCACTGCTGGCTGTGTCTTAGTCCACTCCAGTCCCAGTTGCCTTTCTTGCTCTAGTCTCTGAGGTTTTGGTCTTTTCTGCCCTACGTGTTTAAATTCTCACACGTCTATCTCATTTACAGATCTTAAAATTAGATTTATTTTCAAAGTCCTTTCCTAGAAGGAATGTGTGGGAATGTGTGTATTAACCATAAAAAATGTCAGTCCTTTGGGAACCACATCATTTTACAGTTTGTGTTCCTACCTACTGATGTTTTTAACTAGGCCATGCTTTCCTTTCTTTCCTTCCCCCCACTTCAGGGAACACTATTTGAGGTGAACTTTCTTCCTTTAGGATTTTGAATCCCAGTTAGAGCAGGATTGTTTGTCTTTTACAGACATTAATTCTAGGTTACCGCAGTCCTGAATATTATGTGCCTCTTCTGGGTTTGTGGGTTAATGTTAATTTAATGCAATTATTTTCAGCCGCTGTCTATTCCCTTTAAATCCTGTACTCTGCTGTGCTAAGCTAATGAAACACAGCTATTGTGGTGTACTCTGCTGCTCTGCTTGCTAAAGTCTGTTGTAATGTGGAACGCACTAACTGAAAGAGATTCTCCTGTCTGCAGCACATGGAAGTTGGTAAAGGGCTGCAAGATTTTTTTCGTCCTTCTAAATACATTTTTTTGCTTAGTCTTTTGCCTCTTCCTTACATTTGGAATCTCCTTATTTCCTATGTGTCTTGGTTTTAAGAAAAAAAAAAACAGGGTCTTAAAGTCAGTTGGTGATGGTATGGAAGGAAGGAGATTAAAAGCCTCTGGTCTGCTTTCACTCTAGTGCAGATGCATCCTGAGCATCTCTTACATGTTTTAAGAACCATATGTTCAGGATGGTGGAAGTTATGCTGGTTCTTATACACAGAGCATCTGGAAGATGTGTTTCAGGATATTTGTTGTGGTCAAGCTCTTGGTAGCTTATTGTAACAAGAATCACTATGCTCCCTGGGCTGGACTGCTTTCCAGATAAGCTAAAAATGCCCACCTACTTGAAGAGGGTGCAGGATTCAACTTGAAGTCAGCAAGATGACTTCACTGCTGTATCATGTAGGAGGAGAGGATTCACTGCAAGGGAGGCAACATATGTTTAAACTTAAATATCGTATAATTAGCCAAACTGGCAAAGGAAACTGTGAACAACATAAGGAATATGTATTAAGTCCATTTTATGATGTTTAAAGATTTCCCCAGTGTGAGAACCCCCACCCTAATATTAATATTTTTAAAATGTTCTTACTAAGGTATACATTTGACTTTGTCAGCAGTAGTTATGTCAGCAAGAGTTGAAGCTTGGTTTGCTCAGTTTCTTCCCCAGGTGTGTTGATAACACCTGTTGTGGTGGGGAATAAGCTCAGTCTGGGAACCCATCCAGGTTAAAAATAAATTTTTTCGTTTTATTCAGCTTATTTTTTTTCTGCTTGCTGGAGGCTTGGATCAGTTCCTCATGTCACACCACAAATGGTTTGCCTAATGTGACTGAAGGGCCCTGCTAGAGGGAGGGGATAAAGCAGGAGAGAAGGGGGAAGAAAGGACATGAATGGAAAACTGGCCCCTGGGAGAAATGCCTCTGTAAATAGACTCATAGGGGAGATTGTAGGCGTCAGTAAAGATGTAGCAAACTTGTGAATGAGAGCAACATGCCACTCTTCCAGCTGTACATATTTTTAAATAATATTAGCAGGTTTAACTGTGTGGGTATTCTTCATTATTTAAGTGAAAAGATGATTTTATTCTTGGCATGGCAGATCCTAGTAGAATCAGCCCCCCTTTTCCTATTTTTTTTTTCTTTTCTAAGGTATTATTCAAGCCTATAGGCTGTTTTTCACCAACATTAGCAAGAGGAAGTCACTGCCTTGAAGATATTGGCCTAATTGGACAAGATCATACAGAATAAAATCATACAGAGTCTGGGAGAGGAGCAGTGGCACCAAAAAGCAGTTTGGCCAAGTTCTGTAAGTGGGTCAGAAGCTGAGTCAGTCACCGAGGCAGGTCTCTCATGTCTGTTAGACTTCCTATTCCTAGCCCTGTCACACTGCCAATCTCTTTGGCTTTCTGCAGTAATCCCCTTCATCCCCTAGAGCTGGACCTGAAGCTGCCGACACAGGAGAAAGAAGGGGGAAGCAACAAGGGGTTTTGTTTATAAACTTTTCTCTGTATAGCATGCGGTGTCTTGAAATCTGCTTGTTCTGGATGTGACATCCTTTTGTTGTTTATGTTTGTTCTGTTTGGGGGTGCCAGCAGCAGCTCCTTGCTTTGAATGTGCGCGTGCGAGGTCTCGGGATGAAAATCCTTTAGCAGCGTGATCTCTTACGTGCACTGACTGAGAGCACTTCTGCTGCCTGCCTTAAACCCCTTGCTGTACTGGTGTTTGAACCACGCTAGCTATCAAATCCTTCTATCCTTAGTGCAAACTGTACCACAGGAGTGCTTGTTAACAACCTTTTGTACCGTAGCCAGACTTAGGAGGAAACAGTGGTTTGTACATCCTACAGCAACAGTGTTGCTACCATAATAGATTTTGTGCTTGCTTGCATCTTTCTTTCTTTTTTTTTTCTTAATGCAAAAAGAAAAGCCTGAAAACTGAACTTTTCTGAAACTTTTCAAACTCTCTTTGTTTTTCATATGGTTTCAGTGGAACCATGAGATACCTCTTTGTCTGTGTATGAGGTGCTGTGAGGGAATGGTTCTGTTGAGCTTAGCTTCATGCTAGACCTTTATGCTTCATTGTAAGAGGGTTTCTTCTGTGGCCAGAAGAGTTTTACACAGCCACTGCTAAGTGCTGAAGAGCTGGTAAAAGCTTTGCGAAAGTCTGGGAAGCAATTTTCATTTGAAGGCTCACGTATAATTAAGAGTTGGACTCAATGATCCTTCCAGCTAAGTACTCTGTGAATCTGTGTAGTGATGGCCTCTTTGGTAGTCATGTACCACCTTATTCTTTGGAGTTCTGATGTTGCGTATGAATCACACTCTCATATGGGTCTAATTTGTTTATTAACTCCACTCTGCTGTCATCTATCAGAAAAAGCATATTATTTCTGAGATTACTCAGAGAGCTGGCACAGTAAAGTGTTTTATGGAAAAACAAACAAACAAAAAAAAGCCACCCTGTACAGTTGCCAAGAGTGTATCTGCTGTCCTTTTCACTTGGAGTACCACCAAACAAACTGGAGAAAGACTGGTCTCCTATCAAGTAAAGAAAACAAACAAACAATGTTTTATTCTCTTTTATGTTTGTAAGTGATGAGAAAGGGAGAAAGTTGGTATAGGTTGATGATTTCAGAGTAGGGGGGAAAAAGACATTTTTTAATTAAAAAAACCCCATTTGTGTGAAGTCCATCTGTGACAGCAATGTTTTTACACTGCCAAAGGATGTCTTGGCTAGTTCTCTCACAAACTTTATAAAGAAATATGACATGTTGGAGCTCTAGTAATGAATGTACTCCTGAGGCTGAGAGGTTTCCCATAAAAAATGATTGATTTTTTTTTCCTAACTGCATAACTTTGTATCACACTGAACAGCTAATACTGGATTCCTTCATCATCAGATGAGTCTCCTGAATAGCCGTGTTGGTTGTTCTAAAAGTTTTGTAAAGCAGGGTTGTTCTGGTCTATCATTCTATCATTACATCAGCTTCAGCTGTGACTTCTTACAGCACTTCTGTCTTAAGTTTATATTCTAAGTATCAGGTTCCTTCAGTTTTCTATCCTCATCTTATACACACTTTTTTCAGATTACTTAAGGCACCCTTCATTCTGCTCCTCACTGTACTAATAGTGATTCCAAGCTTATTGGGTTTTGTTTCATCTTGACTTTGGCTTTTTCTGGGCTACTTCTATGTCTGAAACACCTTACCAAATTCTGTTCCACCACACTTGCCTACTTGTCAGCAAATCTGTAGCAACAACTCTAGCTCAGAGGTGCTGACAGAAAGCGATCAGATCCAAAACACAATCAAAATATTCTTCATTCATCACTGGCTTCTTGCTGCATCTTGTCTATTCCCTTTTGTCATTTAGATTTTCAGTTTCTTAAAGCAAAAGACAATTTTCTTTGTAATTTGAATAGCACTGAGCACTTTTCAGGTACTTAATAAATACCAAATCAAATAATTTATATCCACATAATAGCCTGTTTTTACACAAATCTCATAGACTTGTCTTTTATATTGCCTGTCCCTATTTTTTATTCACCTTGCAAAGCAACAATTACACAGTGCAGTCTAGCATTGGAAGACAATGCTTTGAATTAGGTACATTACAGGTAGATTTTCTCATAGTTCTATGGGGGTTTTTTGGTCATGCTAGTTTTGGGGAAGGTATTTTGGTTGGGTTTTTTTGTTTGCGGGTTTTTGCCTTTGTTTTGTTTGGCGTGTTGTTTTTTGTTTTGTTTTGTTTTTTTAATTGATTATGCCACTGAGGTTCAAGATATGTTGTCATTACAATGGTACCTGGATGGCACCTTATATTACATAGCTCATTGTAACTGTGAAGCCGGTTGGGTCAGTGTGGATAAACTTTGACCCTTCAAGATAGTTGTTGGGGAACTGACTGATGTCCCTACCCTTATCTTCTATATAGCTCTGGATCTAGGCATTACTAAGTATTTCTGCTGCTTTCTAATTAATTTGTTGTTGCTAGCTACTTTTTTCTTCTGCTGGAGTGTGTGTTGACAAAATTATTTTTAAAAGACTGTGGACAGGAACATCAATCCACACTGAACTGGGAACTTAATAGGGCACTACAGCTACACCCAAGTGGTGTGGCAGGTGTATATCATGATCACATCTTGGTTGGCCTGTGGAGGGCTGACCCCATCTGTCCTTCACACAGGAGTTTTCTTCTGGTGTAGCCTCGGAAGGTGATGGCCTTATCTCACAGATTAAAGGTGAAATCACAATGTGACTTGAGCTTAGCACTATCTTTAGGTGAAGATCCAGCCAAAGGCTTTAAGAGGCATCTGTGCCTTGTCAGGCCACCTGTGCTAATGGCTATTTCATGCCAGGTGAACTTTCTGTATTTCCTCACCACATACACCGTTTTAATTCTGAAGGAGTCTGTTTCAAATGCCATCTCTTTTCGTCAGGTAATGAATATTCTCCAAGTTTAATCTTGAAGAAACCATATCAGGAAAGAGAGAGTGGTTTGTTGTTTCAATGGCAATGTAATTCATCTTGCACCTCTTGGTGTGACACAAGTATTTGCAAATACTTTGTATTTTGTGCAGTGAACAGTCCTAGTTGCATCTGCTACATGTATACACCCCATGAGCTCTGTGAGTTACCCATCTGTGTTTCACCACAGTTTTAGTTATTCCAGGCATATGATGGAATTAAAGAATCCATTTCTCTGGGTTATCATCTTGCACGTATTCAGTTAAGTTGCATATGCTTATCCTTGTTTCACTCCAGATTTTATTCCCAGGTACGTTTAATAGTCACAGGATGAATGCTTTTCATGTCACATTTATATTGCTTGCTCATTTGGTGAGAAGTTGTGTCTTTTTGACCTTTCCAAACCAAAGTAATTCTCGTAAGAACAACTGAGGTTCAGGCTCATGTCACTGGAGAAGATCCTGAGTTTTGTTTCTTGCTCCCAAAGCTGAGTAAATTTAAATTATCATGGATCCATTTGAATGCTGATTTTGCTCCTGTATTCTCTGCTTTTTGTCCGCTTCTAAAACTAGCGGTTACCTACTAGTTCTTTATTGATTTAGTAGATAATGCTTTATAGTATTGCTGTCTAAGAGAGGCACTGTGAGAATAAATGCATGAAGACTAGTCAAGCATTTAGTTCTGTAATAATGAACCACATAAGAATTTAGAAAGAAAGATTATTTGCATGTATGCAGTTAAATTTATTCAGGAATTCTGTGACTTTGCAAACAGTATAGAGTACTCAGTTAATGGAGCAGCAGCAAAAAAAAGCAACTACATAGCTACAGAATATTTTACTGGTATTAAGAATAAATTTACGATTTCAAATACATTATTTGAGTGAATATCATAAATCTATGATTACACATTTGTGTCTGTAAAATGTGTATACTAATGTTTGGGAGATGTAGTGTGAAATAGCACGGAAATAAAAAAAGCATTGATGAAGTGTTTAGAAATGCCTTTAAGTTAATGAGAGAGACTTATTTAAATTAGATGATACTTCATAGAATACTGCTCTCCATTCTAGATTACAAATCCCTGCTATTTAAATATTTTTTTCTGGGGGTTGGTGATAGGAGTGGGAGGAGATGCATTTCTAGTTTCATCTGTATCCTTGAATTAACTATGAAAAAGGGTGGGTTCTTAATTTAACTAACTTAAGCTAAAATCTTAGTGGAAACATGCCTTATAGTCTTCTGTACAAGCTTCCACAACTTATTAAAATAAGCGTTTTACTTTCATTAGTTGACCATATTGGGAATGTAGGTTTCTCACAACAAGACCAAGACTTCAAATACCAGCTTGCTGTGCATTAGTTCCTGCCACTTTTAATAGTTGAGCCTCCTTCGCCTCCACCTTTGGCCACTGACCCATTTTCCTACTTGGATAGAGACAAGGAAGTTTTCTATTTTCCTGTTTGGGTGACCTGCGATGAAGCCTGGTAGAACTCCTTTGCTTGAGTTTCAGGTCTCACGTCAGCTGTGGCTGCTGGTGCTGGCTGCTTTTGAGGCCCACCTCACCGTAAGGTAGTGGGTCGCTCAGGTGGTGGGGTGTTTGCCAGTGGCCAGCATGCAGGACCTGGCCTACAGAACCGTTTCTGTGGCTTTGCTGTGGAGTGGCGGCTGTTGTGGGAAGATGAGTTTAGGAAGAAGTATGTCTAGCTGTAGCTGTGCACTGCCAGATGTTCAGAACTGCAAGCCAGAGTCCTCCTGCCTTTCACAAATAAGTTTGTAAGATGGTGTCTGCCTCTCATACAGAGAGAGCTCAGCTGTCTTGGTGAAGGGTGGTAGATACGACTTTTATGTACATGAGGAAGCTTTGCCCACAGAACAGTCAGCCTACTTCTTATGTCCTCCAGAAACCTTCTGCAAGGTTGACATCATTGAACCTCAGAAAGCTGGTGAGGGAGGTGCATTTTATTTGTCTGAAGTTAAGAAATCTACATGAAATTAAATCTAACAAGATGTATCATCCCATCTGTAGGCAACTATAAATCTTGACAGTAGTAGATAAAAGATCAGATGTCAATGTGAAATCTTTCCTTTGGATTTAAGGGTCAGTAAAACTGAGAGATCTGGTTGGGAATTTGAATCTGTTTTTTGCTACAAGCTCAAAAAGAAATATTTGATTTCCAGTATATAGGAAACATTGAATCTGATATTCAGTAAATCTGAATTCTGTTACTTAAGTGTATGTAAGTGGGGTATTGATGTGTTATAAGGGCATTTATAGGTCACCAGCAACTTCTCAGTAATCTAAATCTTTTATCCTAAATATAAGGTAGTTTATCTTCTTTGAGAAGGCTGCCTATGCAGTTAGTATATGCTGAGGGTTTGTCTACACAGGAATGCTTGGAAGAATTAATCCAGACTAAGATATGCTTTGAAAGTGGATTAAATTACATAGTACTTCTATACAAGGACATTAAGCAGAATTTAAGTGGCTTTAGTTTTAGTTTCTTTACTTCCTTAGTTAAGTACACTAAATCAAATTAAAGGCATTTAAATTTTACTTAAATGCCTGTAGAAGTTTAATATAATCTTATTAACCTGCTTTTAATAAAGTTTATCTGCATTTACTTTTTTTTTCCTTGTAAGAAAATTGGAAGAATGTTCAAACAAGCAGAAGTCAATATTACAGTTCAGTATAAATTCATAGTTTTTATATCTTGTGCACTAACATTCTGAGGTTGACCAACCCTATTTCTCCACTCAGTGATTCTACCCTTCTTCTAGTTCTCACATGCCTCATTTGCAAATTGTCAGTAATGATTTTGATGTCCTCAGAGAGCTCTCCATATGAGAAATGTTAGGTAATGGCTGTGGTGGTATTTGGTTAGCATCCAGTTGGAAATCTGAAGTTTGGCCTTGTTCGTTACTGTAAAGGAGGTTTGAATTGGGGAAAATGAATGATTTACAGGAACTTTACCCATTAGTATAATTATTTTTACCATGAAATTGTGTCAGACACAAACATACTATTGTTTTAATACCACACAGAGTTCAGGAATCTACATCTGCTTTTGGTGCACCTGGCTTAGTATCTTTGTGAGATAAAATGTTGGTCTGTCTTTTGAACAGCGTAAGATGAGGGGTGTATACATACATTAATCCACAGGTGTTAAATATGGTGGTTTGTATCCTTTACAGAAGTGGAGACAAAATGTGAGAGAAACTTTGCTTTGGCTGACTAGTACCTAATGTTGTAAAAATGGATTTGCAAAATGGCAGCAGAAGCTTTGGACATTTTAAAACACACTGCTTTTTTTTCATTGTTTGAGGCTGGATATAAGCCCAGTGACATGGGGTACTTGAGAATAGTAAATATTGTTATGCACAAATAGGAATGAATGGCTCAAAAGTTTAATGACAAATTACTCATGTTGGCATTGCAGTGTGAGGGCTGTATAATGCTGCTATCTGAGGAGACAGACAGTGATTGTAAGTGTTCCTTCTGAATATGCAGAATGGTGATCTTTGGTATGTGTTTTTCCTGTACGCGGCAGCATCCAGCAGTGGGCAGTTGGAACATCTGATGATTTGAATTTCCAAATGATGCCTTTACACTCAAATCCATAAGAAACCAACCTTTTCCTCTCCCACCCACAGCCCCATTGAGAAGTGAAATGTACTGAGATGCAAAAAGTATGTCAAATATGCATTTAAATGCCTTGCTTCTCTGACGTTTCATTTGATATGTGCTACATGTGACTTTGAACATAATAGCACATTGTCCTAAACTGATGGAGTTAGTCAGTGTTTGATCTCTTCAACAGAACAAATGGATTGTTTTAAGCTTGTTAATGACCTTTTAAACAGGAGAATTGATTTTGTACATTTTTAAAGGGAAACCAGGACATAGATGAGTCTTCTTTTTCTTTTGGGTTGGACCAAAGTAATCAGATTTAATCACAGAATATTCTAAGTTGAAAGGGACCCACAAGGATCACTGAGTCCAAAAGTTATCAACAGCTTTGGAAATGGAGATCCTTAAAATACACATATTCTAGTGATAGTTAGAATAGTTTGAATTAGTTAGAACTCTATTTACCTGCTGATGTTCACAAAACTTCTAGAAAGTGCGCTTAAAAGGAAGAAGCTTATAGCTTCACTTATTAAAATCACATTGCTGTGAATATATCATAGGTGAGGGAGAAGGAAAGAATACAAAAAGCATACTTGGCAAATACTGATTTGTGCTAATAGCCTTTCTTGTCATCTTCTGGCAGCATTTTTGAAGTATCAGGTTTTAAGCCAGGAGGCATCAGCTGAGGGTATAGGTAAGTCAAATGATAGCTAGTTTGAATAGAAGTAGATCAAACATGCTCTGTACTTAGCCAGCATTTTTTTAATATTGCTAAAATTAGCTCTGTACAGATCTGCAGCTGATGTGAATTGGAGGTTAGCCCTGTTGGATAGGCCTGAAATAAGAATCTTGCCCTAAGATTGTTCTTAAAATTAACCTTGCTTTTGCTTCCTGCTCTCCCACCCACGTTTTTGAAATAATGCTACATCTTGAGGTAACAATTTGGCTATTATCCCTTGTGTATGCTTCCTGGTTATACAGTTAGGTAAGAGCATGAGCAAAATGTAAATTCTTTGGTAACTTGGTAGAAGATACTATTTCATCACAATTGCTATTTAATTTTTTGCAAAAGAACCTCCCATGCTGAATGTTCTTTTGAGTTATTTGAGGTTGATTTTTCATGAATAAAATTCTTAGTCATCTTCAGAATGTATGCAATATCTTAAAGAAATAAAGATTTTGCTCATTTCAGTAGTTCCTTGGTCTCCTTTTGTACCTCTCTTGAGTCCTTGCTTTGTATGTAAGAAGCTGCTCTTCTGGCAGTAGCACTAGCCTTGAATTTGGGTGTTAAGTGGTGAAATCCTTCCCTTATAGAAACCAGCAGCAAAGAAATTTGCATTCATTTTCTACTTTAAGCTCTGACATTGACTTTCTGTGTGACCTTGTGTGAAGGTCTTATCAGCAGAATTTATGCAGATAATCTGCACCTCATTCAGCAGAACAGGAATGTATCACGGGCTGACATGTGGCAAAGTTGCATACAAACAAATGATATGTTTGGCAGTTTATGTTTTCCTCCTCCTACGTGGCAGAACTCTTGAGGATGTGTGAGGTCCTTCATGTTTTGTCAAAATACAGATAGCCTATCAAAGCAAAATGCATCTTCACCTCAGCTGTAGTCTTGCCTTGAAGCTCTGCCCCAAGATTGTGTACAATCTTGGATGAGTAGTTTGTTGGAGGGGAGAAGGGTACTAGAATGCTGTGCAAATTGGCCCTTGCTGCAGTGAACAGAAGCCTGTAGACGAATCACAACACTTTTTTGTACATGGGTAATGATATATATTGGCATATCTAATAGTATATGCCAATAATATGTAAACTGGAAAGTTTCAGGACATTCTCAAGAAGGATTTTGGGGTCACTAAAAGTTATCAATGAAACCAGCACCTGTGGCTTTATTGCAAATATCCTCTCTTGATGCTATTCTAAAAGCCTGAGCTGATGAATCATAGAATAGTTGGGGTTGGAAGAGACCTTAAGGACCATCTAGTTCCAATCCCTCTGCCATGGGCGGGTACACCTTACACTAGATCAGGCTGCTCAAGGCCCTACCCAAGCTGGCCTTGAACACTGCTAGGGATGGGACATCCACAGCTTCTCTGGGACACCTGTTCCAGTGTCTCACCACTCTTAAAGATATTTTTCCTAATGGCTAACCTAGACCTACCCTCTTTCAGTTTAAAGCCATACCCCTTGTCTTATCACTATATGCCTTCCCTATCTTTCTTGTAGGCCGCCTTTAGGTACTGGAAGGCTGCTCTAAGGTCTCCCCAGAGCCTTCTCTTTTCCAGGCTGAACAGACCCAACTCTCTAAGTCTGTCATCATAGGAGAGGGGCTTCATCCCTCTGATAATCTTTGTGGCCCTCCTCTGGACCTACTCCAACAGGTCTCAAAGGTCTTTTTCCTTTGGGAAAAAAAGGAAATAAGGAAGACCTTGGGAAGTACCAGTCCTTAAGTTTCAACTTTGTGCCTGGCAAGATCATGGGGCAGATACCTGAAACTGTGCTAAGGTACATGGAAAGTAAGGAGCTGATTGATGAGAGCCAGCATGGCTTCACTAAGGGCAATTTGTCCCTGACGAATTGGGTGACCTTCTACGAAGGGGTTACAGCATTGGTGGATAAGGGAAGAGCAAATGATGTCAAACATACCTGGATTTGTGCAGACATTTGACACTGTCCTGCAGGATATCCTTGTCTCTGACTGGAGAGACATGGATTTGATTGATGACCAACTTGTGGATAATGAATTGTGTGCAAAGTCGCAGTCAGAGAGCTGTGGTTAACAGCTCAACTGTGGACAGCAGTGATGACTGGCATTCCTCAAGGGTCATTAATGGGACCAGAACTGTTTAACCCCTAGGTCAGTGACACGGACCATGAGATTGAGTGCATACAGCGAGTTTGTTGATGACACCAAGCTATGTAGTGAGGCTGACACACTAGACAAAAGAGATGGCATCCAGAAGGATGTGGACAAGTTGAGAGATAGGTCTGTTGGTCTTCTTAAAACTCCTATTGTTGGATTCAGCTCATCTATCCAGCCTGTCCAGGTCCCTCTGCAGAGCCCGCTTACCCTCCAGCAGATTGACACTCCCCCCCCCAGCTTGGTGTCATCTGCAAATTTGCTAATGGTAGGCTCGATCCCCTCATCCAGATCATCAATAAAGACATTAAACAGGACTGGGCCCAACACTGATCCCTGAGGGACACCACTGGCCGCCACCTGGATGCAGCACCATTCCCCACCACTCTCTGGGCCTGGCCGTCCAGACAGCTCTTAACCCACCAAAGAGTCCACTGGTCCAAGCTGTGGGCTGACAGCTTTTCCAGAAGTATGCTGTGGGAGATGGATTGAGGTTCCCCTCCCCCAGCAGTTTTAGTTTAAAGCCCTCCTCTCTGGCTTGGCAAGCCTGTCAGGCTAAGTGACTGCATTTAAAAAAAAAAAAAAAAAAAAAAAGCCTTGTCTGTGGGGGTAGTAACTCTCATTAGTCTAATTGCTGTAGCTGAATAAGGTAAACAATTTAAGTTGCAAAAAAATGTTTTCTGTCATGAAGTGCAAGCAGCAGACTTGAAAGCTAAATTCAAGTTAGAAAACACATGCTTTGAACTTGCTTAGGTCTGTATCAGTCTGACAGAAAAGAATAGCTGGTATCTGCAGAGTAAAGAGCATGACGCAAAAGTAAAAGAAGGAAGAAGGCTGTTGTGTATGGGAAGGAGTGAGTCAATAACATATGGTCTGTAAAACATGAAGACATTTTATAATGTGCAATAAGATTATTGTCTCAGTCTCATCTTTTGTTATGTATTAGAGCTATGATCTAAGACTTGTTTCTGGAAGGCTGGTGGGGTTTAATTTTTTATGAGGGATTTTTTTTTGTGTTTTTTTTAATTTATATTTTTTTAAGTCTCCAATGATAAATGTTTTTTTCTTGTTACCCATGTGAGTTTGCGCTGGTGTAACTGTGTTCATTTAGCAATAGTTCATTTAAAATTACCATATAAAGCTAATTAATGAAACAATACTTTTTTTTTTTTTTTGAAACAGCAAGAATAAATAGTCACCTTAGTAGTGAAGAGAACGAATACCAGCTGAGAAAGTAGTTCTTGATATGTGTTTAGATTTTGGGGGGTAGCAAACTTTAAGGTTAGGTGCCTTTAGAATACACCTGTTACAGAAGGTAACAGTTGATTTGAAATGGGCTTTTATGAAAACATAAAATTATAATTTTGAAGGCTGCTGCAGCTACATTTACTATTTGGTTGAGCCTCAGAAAAACTCATGAAGGTCCAGCTAATTAGGAGGGCCTGCCTTAATGCTTTGTAACGCAGTGTGTCTATTATGAGGGGATGTGTGCCGTATTTGGGCTCTTTCCTAATGCATGGCTTGTATTCCAAGGTCCCTCTAAAATCATGGAACTTCTTGAGTGGTATAGCTGTGCCACACACACAGGATGTTTAATTACTTTATGAAATGCAGTTTTATTTTGGAAGTGGTGTGTTTCTTCTTAGACTCCTGACTGATCTGGTAGTCTTATTGCTAAGGGGAATATCAAAGTGATTTTACCCTATGCTCCAATAGGGAATAGAAGAGAACTAAAATGAACTATACTTGCTTCCAGAAGGAGAGAATGGAGCTGTGTAAACTTAGTAAATAAAAGTTCAAATAAAATCACAGTGGCTTTAATGTGAATTTCCTTTTTGATTAAAAACTTACTCATTTAAAGTCTAAAATCATCTTTATTTTGAAGTGAGGTTTGTGTTTATGATATAACAAGGAAGTGTTACTCTATCTGACACATATTATTTTACTGTTAGATTTTTCTTTGCAAATGAAAGGAAGAAAACCTTTTTTCTTGATATGAAGAGCTAATTACTGTGTTATTGGGAAAGGGCTTTAATGACCCTATCTTACCTAATGAGAGCATTATCAAATAAACCCCCATTCACAGATTTATAGAATGGTATTTTTTATTCTGAATTGTCTTTGAAACTGTCATTTAATCTCAAATTATTTGTAGTGCAGTAGTTGTTGGGTGGAATTTTGCTTGGGTTTATTTATTTATTTATTTCCTTTTTATTTTTCAGGTCAATATGAAAACATTTCAGCAAGTTTTATTTTTGTTTTGGTGAGGCAAGATTTTTTTTTTGCCAAGTCCCTGTAAAAACTTTAGCTAATGTAATTTAGGTACTAATGGGAAGTTACTGTGTTAGATTTATAAGAAACCTTTAAAAGTAAGCACATGAACAAAAAAAGAAATTCTGACAGAAGTCCCAGTTCTTAAATGCTGAAGTTGCAGGGGTTTTTTTTAAATGATGGAGAGGTTGGGTAGGGCTGGGACTGAATTTGTTTTATTTTCAGATTGTGGTATGTTGCAGTTTTATTTTAATGGTAGAGGCTGGAAGAGGCAAATTTATTGCTGTTGTGGTGTAGAGGCATGTCGAAGTTTGAAGAATTATGCAGTTTGTGTTGTGCTGAATTGGAGTGATGAAGTATAGATAACAGGCCACAGCTGTAGCCACAAATTAGGCCTCTCAATTTGATGTTGAACGCGTTGCATTAGAATTGCTTTTCTAGGATTACTATGTGGAAAGTCTGATGAATAAAACCAGATCTGAAATAGGGAAGCTAAAAATCTGCTACTGCTGCTGCAAAAAGCGTTTTGGGGCTTCATTGTTGTGAAACAAAGGTAACAACTTTACTAAAGCAAGAGCAGTGCTCAGGAGCTTACTGGTCTTTAAGAACTGCCATTGGTGTTTGAATCTTAGCAGTTGCTTAAAGAACTAGAATTCTCAGTGATTCCTTCATCTTCCAGCCAGCATGGCTTGGGGGAGGATGAGAGCTATAGTCTGTCTCATGGTCTCACAGCACCTGTTTTTACAAGGACTCCAACAAGAGTTGATAGCATGGGGTTTATGAGGAGGTGTTTCTGGAAGTTGCATAAGCTTTGATCCAACTAAAGTACTGTGCAGAGGCCTTCCTATATAGGAAAGATCCAGTGAGGAAATAGAGCACCAGCTTAAGAACTCTTGTGGGCATGGGAAACTTCAGCATACAGGTATTGCTCTTGCATTCTGTGCAGCTACCCTATTGCTATGGGAATAATAATGCTCCAGGTATTCCCAGGCACAGGATAGCAGCAATGTAGTAACAGATCAGATGTGACATACAAGAATAATTCTGAGCAGTGAAGTTTTATTAGCAGGAATGTTAAAAAGAACCCCAAATTTACAGGCCTGCCCTGTGTTCAGGTTGGCTGTCAGACATGCTCATGATAGGTTCACAGATGGTTCGAGAGCAAGAGCATGAACTCGGGTGGACTGGCTGAAGCTGTCACAGCTGTTTCATAGTTGTGGGTCCTATAAAATTTTCTGGGACATCGAATTCTTATAAAATCAAGGGTTAGCTCTGGCCAAGCAAGAGCTGCATGCAAACTTTGCTTATGCCACAAAACAAAATCCTCTATAGGGCTGGAACCAAGAAGATGCTGAGTAATAAAAGACTGTGAAAATTGTCCCCCTCCCCTTCCTCAAATGTTCTCATTCAGTGAGTGTAGCTCTATCCTGACCTGCAACATCCTGTTCATTGTTTTTGTGCTAGGAGTTTCCTGAATGCCCCATGGAAAATGTGACACACTTTAAAATTTAGAACAAATATCTTCTGCAATGGAACACAACCAAAAGGATAATACCTTGTTCTGCATTGTGACTTTAGTCCAGATTTGCATTCTAGTGAAGAACTCTGGTTGGTAAAGTGTCTGGAACATAAGTTATTGATATGTAAAGCCACACAGTTGTTCCTTGGATTTGAGAATTTATTTAAGCACAACTTGGAATTGATAAATCTTTGACCTTTTCAAAGGACTCTTCCTTTTTTCTTGCTGATATGTTAATATTTTTCAAATGCATGTGGCATTTTAGTTGGTTGACAGACGACCAACTGATGTTTATGTACAGTAGCTGAGGCTATGTTACATTTGGGATAAGTATTCTACTGTTTGCTTCAGCCTACTTTTGGGACTTTCAAACTGGAATTCCCATCTAGTCCTTCAAATCTATAAATCCACATTTTTGAGAGAGGAAGTAAGATAGATGGCAATTCTAACATTTGGTGTATAAGGGTTTGGGATGGATTGTTTCCTTTTAACTCCTTTGTTCATACTTACTTTCATAACCTTGAAAAGCAAAAACATTAATAAATCAAAGTGGGTTAAAGATCAGACACGTGGTTTTATTTTAATAAGGGATAAGGCTGAAACCTTACTGAGTGTACATTGTTCAGCACTTGTTCTCTGGGGCATATGAATCAGTCCCTTCATTACTGGTCTGGAAGCATTTCCTTTTGTGGTTACTGTGTATTTTGATTAGAAAAACCAATGCAAGATAATACTTGGTGCGTTACTTTTGGTGATTATGTTCATGTGCAAAGTTGTTATTTAAAAAAATTAAAAAGCAAGCCTTTTGTGGCCATGTGAAGTTTTGACTTCATGGAGTGAAATTGCTTGCTTGATTTATATCTGTCAGCAGGAAGGGGATTTTGAAAGAAGGCGTAGTAAGCCTGCAAGCTTGAGAAAGAGCTATAATTTGCATGGTTACGTCTTGTGTGTCTGGGACACGTTTTCCCAAAGGCTACAGGGTGAAGTGTGCTTTGGGGACTATTTGCTCTGTGAGTGTTGAGGAAGACAGCAGAAAATACGTGTTTCTTCTAGATTTTTCTCACTGCTGGTTGTTAGTATTTGGGGCAGTGTCCCCTGAAGAGGGTAAGGTCAGAACCTGGTGGAAGAGGGAGAGTCATAAATAAGAGAATTAAAAAATTGGAGACCCTTCCTCTCATCCCCCTTGCTACCATACTTACACATCCGTTCTCCCTTTGGTGCCTCTTTATCAGTGTTTTTGAAAGAGGCTGCTAAATGAAGAAACCAGCTTTCCTTTTTGAACTTTTAACCTTCACAAAAGCAACAGTAATTGGCTTCTGCAGAGCACAGGTTGTTTTGATCTGACATTAAAACAAAAAAAAATACAGGAAGAATGAAATATCAATGTGCACGTCTGGATTTCCCAAATTGGCAGTGAAGGTCTTGCTTTCCTATGCTTTAAAAGCCTGAAAAGTGCAGAGAGATATTGGTGAGGGTTGAAATATCTCTGTTGCATCTCAGTTGGGATGTACTTTGGCTGAGATGAAAGTTCAGCAGCTGGTACAAAATCTCCACCTGGAAAAAAATGGTTGGTGTGTGTGTGAATGTAATCTCTTTGAGGAAGTGGGAAGATGGCTTAAAGAATGGGTCATATAAAGGGAAATAAAACTGTAAGAAAAGGAAAGGAGAAAAAAAGTCAAAGGTGAGAGAGATGAATTGTACAGCCTATGCTAAATGTATTATGCTTAGATTTCTTCTCTGAATGAATGTCCTGTTTAAAAATAAATAAATATTTCCCCCTTTATCCTTGTTAAAGAGAACATGGTAAAACTCCTGACAGTTGCTATTCTTTCTAAGAGTTGATCATGTGAAAATTTTATGTACTAAAAGCAAGGAAAGCACATTAAAGTCTAATCCATGCTTACTCTAGTGGGTCTTAAAGCTGTCATCACTTTAAAGTCATGCAAAATCAAAAGTAGTATCTTAAATACAAATGCTTTTTTTCTCCAGTGACTTTTAATGCACTTATTATAAGTCAGTAATTAAAAAAATTCAAAAGCAGATCAAGGTCAAATCATGCTTTAGGTAACATTTAATCTAAAAGAGCTTGAATGATACCTTCCATGGGTATCATTGCTAGCTTTGTCATCCATACAGAAATGTAATATATTCTTGAAAACTTGAAAATTTGAGGGCCACAGTTTGCCAGCAGAGACCTCGAGCCCTTCCTTCTCACACACAGCCTAATAGCTGTGCTGAGTACATCATGACGTGTGGCAGCTCAAAAGGAAAACGTGCTCAACAAGGCTTTTTACTTCTTAGCTGCCAGAGGAAACTGCCAACCTTTGGCATGGTTAAGTTTCTCCTAACAGAAAGCAGCAATAAATATATAGGTAACTTGGCTGGTGGCATGCAAAGCTACCTTGCTGCCTTCTTGTTTTTAAGATACGATTCTTCTTTCTTAAATAAGGTTGGTTAATGAACATGGGGAAATAGTAAAAGATTTAGGAAAGGAACTGTTAAAACAGGCACCTCCTCAATTTACTGGCAATAGTTCAGTTTGATCTTGTTAGAGATGAAACAGTTCCTGGGAAAATTGGCATCCTTCGTAGCTGTGGGATTTTTCATCTTGCTGTCACGTTATGTGTCTTCAAAGCAAGAGGCGAGTGTTTTCTGTCATGTGCCTATCTCTTTTAACATCTGTATTTCCACTTCGGCAGTGAAATTATTCAAAGCAAAGGCAGGAGGAGAGTAGTGTAGCCAGCAGCCGTGCATTAATCCCACTGCGTAAACTACAGAGATTATTTCAGTTCAGAAGGAGGTAACTATGACAGGACAGGGGTCTCTTCCTGTCGTGTGTGCTGAAAGTAAGGCAGTTGCCAGGAATGACTGAACCAATGAACCAGATGACAGATTATTTCTGAGTAGAGAACAGCTTAAACTTCCAGGGCTCTAAAACCAAAGCACACAGTGTTTGGCAAAGTCACTTGTATTAAATGATGAAAGCCTGAGTAAAAGGAATAACGTGGTAAAGAGACAAGCAGTAGTTGCTTGCTGGGCTGTTTCACAGTATTCACATTTTGATTGGCTCCACAGATATTTGTGTGTGCCTTGGGGATGCTTAACATAAGGAAAAACAGCTTTATATGTAAAGAAAAATAGCAATGAGATTTCAGACTTGGTCCCTACAGCGTGTCCTGTGTGCTCTTTCAGTATTGGCTTAAATGAAAATAGTGGTGATGCTTTTGTTTTGCCTAGGAAAATAGTTTCCCTTGCTGATTTGGTTTAAAGTATGTAGTCCACCTAGAAGTGTATTTGTCATTTTGTCTTGGTAATGAATCTTTTAATTTGGCAGAGTAAGATAATTAGAACACACTGGAAAATAAATATAGCCAAAAAAGGATTTTCTCCTTTCTGTCCCATCCCAGCGTGCATATCTGGGATCCTTGTGAGAAGCCCTGTTTGATGGATAACTGCTCTGAAATGCTCAAAAAGAGCACAGACCATTTCCAGCAGACCCCAAAACTGCATCTTCTCTTCTACCTCTCTGCTTTTAATGGAAGCTGTTGTATTGAGTCTAAGGACAGTGGCTAGAAAAAGGCAAGCCAGTCTCTACTTTCAGGGCCTTGAGGGCTGGAAAGGGTGAAATACAGGAAGACCTGTGGGAGTAGTCTGTCCAATCACATGCATAAATAAGGCAGCTGCCTGTTCTGGGTAATCTGTCAACATGATTTAGATACAATCTCCTGTAGCCTTTAAATGTCTCTCAGCTGCTCTGAGGAAGTGTGGTGCTTCATTTTATAGTTGGTGGTTGGAGGCACAGAGAAGCAAAGGGTAAGTACATGGCCACACACCAAGCCTTTGAATAAAAGAAAATTAAACACAAGTGTTCTTGCTTCCAAGTTTAGCATCTTTGTCTTTGAAGCAGAACTCTCTGTTCATTTAAACAGTGTGATTGCTGCTTGTGGTAGAGAGTCCTCTTTAATTAGTGCTTTGGGGAACAAACTTGGAAGATGTAGGGTCTATTTGCAGGTGGGATTTTTCATTTTACTTTTTTGTGGTCTATCTCTTATACTAGCCGCTCTCAATGACACCAAGCTCAAATGAGAATCTGGGGCTGTTGTGTCTCAAGAGGTTTGTTTTGCAAATGCTAGAATACATTTTTCTGACTTGTTTATACGGGAGCATTCGACTATGTCCTGGGCACTGATGCAGCATATTTACCTATGAGCGCTTCTGCTTCAGAATTTTGCTCAAGTGCCTTAAGTAGAGCTAGCATAATCTTTGCAGCCCCCTCCCCAGTACTAGTCAAAATTGTTGGAATGGTGGGTGAGACCAGCAAGGTAAGAGATGTCACTGAAATAAATCTAATTCTTTAACACCCTGAGAAGAGAGCTTGTGAAGGTAGTGTGGCCTGTAGGAATCTGCTCCAGAGTTTGGAGAATGAAACAGGTGAAAAGGAAACTTCAAAATGTCTTCAAAAGCGTATTTTCCTTCATTCCTCGTGTACATTAAGAGGTTTTGCATGCCCAGATCAGGAAGAAGCAGTTGGGGACTGCATATTGTGGAGAACATGTCATTGTGAGCCCTATGTGTATCTTCCAAGCAAGGTACAAGGAAGTCACATCCAGCTCTGAGAGAACAGCCAAATCCCTTTTTAGGAGAAGGGGAAAATGGAACTCAAGTCCTGGTCCTCAGAGATGGGTAGTCCGCTTATTTGTTACAGGGCAGGTTGTCTGTCAGCTTTGGAAATGGGACATCTCTTTCCTGATCACACTCATTACTCCAGATTAAGATCTTCTGATGGGCTGTGTCTGTGGTTCTGAGAATGCAGCTCAAGGACTGCATCAGTGAGGAAATAATGAAGTATTCCTTCAGTAGAGATGTGCACCGTGGCTTTTGGAAATCTTGTACTTTCAGTACAACCTGGGAATATTGCTTAATGTAGTGTAAAATTGAGAGTGGGAAAGGCTCTGTGCTTGCTGTTGCCACCATGCTGCCAAACCTGTAAAGCTGTGCTTTAGTCTCCACAGCAGAGTAGAAATGCTGTACTGAAGAGCAGAAAGAGGACTACATTCTCTTTTAAAATGATTGATACCTAAATCGCTCTCACTGCTTGAACAGTAGAGGTTTAATGATGTTAAATTACTACGGAATTACAGACGAAAAGTGCCACAGAGTTACATGTTTGGCTTTGTTTCCGTGTTGCTGTTTGCACACAAAGGACTTTCCTGCCAGGTGTTAGCCCTCCAGGAAGTTCAAAATGGTCAACTTCAGTTGACAGCTTTATTTGGAAACAGTTCTAACATGTCAAACTGAGGTAGACAGTTACCTGAACAGTGATTTGCCACCCCTCACCCCCAAGTGCAATGGGATAATTTAATTTGGGAGCACTGAAGTCTGAAAGCAAGAAGGATAACAGTGCTTTCTCTTACAGGGTACTTGGTGAAAGGATGTTACTCTGTATTGCTGAAGATCCAAACTCTGGCAATCATCAGAGCACTGAAATGTACTTGGATTTAATCCAAATACTTTAATCTTTTAATGTCGGTTACAATTATAAAGTGGCTCATTGAATTAATGAGACGTACTGTGATGAACTTAGTAATTGAATACTTTTACATCATTCTCCTTTATGAAATTGAATCTCAGCTGTATGCCATGAAATTTGCACAGGTAAAAAAAAAATCTTTTTTGTCTCAGGACGCGTTTACATAATAGTTAAAGATGACCAGGTTATATTCCTGTTTTCCTCTTTGGCCTTACAGATTGCTTGTTGTGGTCCTGATGCTGGGTGAGTGAGTGGTGAGCACATTCAAGGAGCTAATCTGTCTGAAAATGTGTAATTGTTTTTGTTTTGTGGGTTACTTTTTGGGCACTCCATCTCTCTGAACTGGTGTGCTGGACAAATGCCAGTGCTGGCACTGGGGAGAGGGAGGCAAAGCTGTGACATTGGGGAAGCAGGTATCAGATCTGCTGTGGAGCTGAACTTTGCCATTCAGAGAGCTTTTTGGAGCAGAAAAAAATTATTTTACCAGAGAACGTAAAGATGGTGGCTCAGGATGATGTATATGTATTACAGTATTTTTAACATGAAACAATTATGAGGAGCCACTTTTTTTGGCTACATAATAAGTTAGAGGTATGCATGTTATTATTCAGCAAAAGCATAGTGCCCTTTTGTCTTTTGCTGCCAGCATCTCTCTGTTCTGCAGCTAGCAATTGTAACTTCTTAGCAGGTAAAATGCTTGGCAGTAACTCCTGTGTGGAACCAAGTTGGTATTAAATATTTGAGGCGCTCTTATTTGTTTTTAGGATAATAGAGTAAAGCATCAGACAGCAAGTGCTGGTTCATTTTGAATGGGTGTTTTGATAGAAGTTGATTGAGTTGCAGCATCGTCGGTGACAATTGATGTTCTGGCTCCTGGGAAGAAAACTGCCTTGAGTCGTCTTGCTGAATAATGTGGCTGGCACAGTTCAGTCCTCAGTGCTTGTTGCTTGTCTGGATGCATGTATTGTGGAGAGGTTAAGCGCTCAGTCCGTTGATTAGCCAATTTGGAAACAGTGAGTGTTTTGCTCATTCTTGGCATAACTCTGCGTGCTCCCAGCGAGGCTGGAGCAGGAGCTTCAACTGGAGCGTGGCAATGCGGAAACACAGCTGTGCTGTCATCAACTTTTGACGGAGTATTAGCTCTAGTCTTCTCAGGAGTCTTAGAGAGCCTTTGAAATTATAGTTCCTTACGAAATAGAAGATACTTGGAGAAACAGATCATATGTACTACTAAGAAGGGGACTTTTTGATTGATAGAGACTTTTTACCTGAACAATGAAGTGAACATGTTTACTAGACGATCTGGTATTTTTCATGAGTCAGATGTCTTCATTAAAGTATTTCCACTTTTTTTCTGATAGTAAGACACTAGGCAATTGTAACACCCGTGTTTATCTTCAACTGCTGTGGCTGAAGTGGTGGCTGCCCTCTCCACCTTCCACTCCCCCCCCCCCCCCGGGGTTTTTTTAATAGCCCAGCATAATAGCATAAATTAGATTCAATGGGTGTTTAAGTTCACATGTGGGTTGTAATTTCTGAGTGAACTCATTACCTGTCTTGCTGTCCCTGCTAAAAGGGAGAGACAGTAAGCTTTTTAACTGTTGTCTGCTGCTTAGACCGCATGACTCCCTAGAGTTTGACTCAAACCAATAAAGGATGATGTTTGCATCATTCTTTCCTCTTTCCCTGGGACATGCGGATTTTAATGTTGAACAGAGCGCAATAAAATTATGGGGTGACCGCAAATTGTACCCAGTGCTTGAATGTCATGTATTAGTCCATAACATAAACATATTTTACGGCAGTTTTCCTGTTGGAAGTAAAGTTCCACCTTGATCTTTAAAATTCTAGTTCAAGTTGTGGAAGCCTGGGATATTTTTTGAATGACTGCTCTTGGATGCCAGATGGGAAGAGTTATGGAGATTGTTGTTCCCAACTTGTAACCAATGGCTGGTTTTAGTGTGTTGCAAGAATCTTATTTTGGCATAGAAGGCAACCTGCTTCAAAAGCAGGTCTTTTTGCTCATTGTGTGAACACTTAAGGACAGAAAAGCCACAGCATTGGTACACAGATGGGCAGGCTATGACTTCAAGAGTGCTTAGAGACAATATATCAGTGTACTCAAAGAATCACTGAATGATTGAGGCTGGAAGGGACTACTGGAAGTCATCTGGTCCAATTGCCCTGCTCAAACGGGGTCATCTGCTGCTTGTGGTTTTGCAGTAGCGAGACGAGTAAGGGATAGTCTCATGTTGAAATACTCAGATCTCCTGTTACCAAGTGTCACATTTAATGCAGTTTACCAAGCTTTACGCAGGACAAATCTCCCCTGGAAATGGGCTGTGTTGGTACTGCTAATATCTTGCAGTCGGATCTCTTCTGAAAGGTTTCTTGGAACCCTCCAAAATACGATCTGTGTTCTGGCTGCCTGAACCTGGAGTTTGCCCTGTTCTTGTGTTCTTTGTATCTTTTTGCTGGTATATTGCTTTACAGTGATCTTATGGTTAACCTGACTGTATAAGTGAAATGATTATACATATTCAAGCTCCTCTTGACCTAGAATTATAAACAATGGCCCCAAAGCATGTGTCAGTATTGAAAAGGAGGCTATAATCTCCTTGGGATAATCCCAGAACAGTGATTCCAGGCCTGCAGGTACGCCAACTGGGCAGTACTCAGCAAAGCAGGGTGGCACCAGTGTTAAGGATGGGCATATGCACAGTGGTTGTTTTGGGATGTGACTTGTCTATGTTTGTTTCCTTAGTGTTTCTGTTTCCAAAGTGAGTTTAATGATGTCCATTAAAACTCTGGCTTAGTCTTGACAATAGACATACATTCTCTTTAATGCAGAACAGCTCAAGTTATTCCACAAATGTTAGCTACAGACAAGGTCTCTAATATTAACTGTGCCATGAGTTTTTTTTCTGAGTGGCCATCACTGTTTTTTCCATATGCTGTCTAGTTTTGCTGAATGTTCTTCAGAGAGCCAGCACTGGGAAGTCCACAAGTGGCAAATTATTCTTTGTGACTATGAGAGTGAACTGACAGAGAGCTAGGAGCCTGCAGGGATGGATTCAGAGACTGTATAGTGCTGAGAAGTCAGGAAAACATGGGGTGTTTTGACTGTTAGATGTTTTGATGCGCTGATTGCAGTGAAGTGTAAGAGAAGCACAGATGGGTAGGAACACCTCTGTACATGGAGCTGCTTTCTGCTGCAAGATTACTGACAGGTGGTTTCTTTCCTTCTCTTGTTCTCTTTCACAGTGTCACAGAATGTTCTGAGTTGGATGGGGCCCACAGGGATCACTGAGTACAACTCCTGGCCCTGCACAGAACACCTCAAGAGTCACACTGTGTGCCTGAGAGCATTGTCCAAACACTTCTTGAACTCTGTCAGGCTTGGTGCTGTGACCACTTCCCTGGGGAGCCTGTTCCAGTGCCCAGCCACCCTCTGGGTGAAAAATCTTTTCCTAATATCCAACCTAATCCTCCCCTGACTCAGCTTCATGCCATTCTCTTGGGTCCTGTCACTGGTCCCCAGAAAGAAGAGATCAGTACCTGCCCTTCCACTTCCCTTCATGAGAAAGCTGCTAACTGCACTGAGGTCTCCTCCAAGCTGAACAAGCCAAGTGACCTCAGCTGCTCCTCATATGATTTCCCCTCTAGATCCTTCACCCTCTTCATAGCCCTCTTTTGGAAGCCTTCTAGTAGCTTTATGATTCTTCTAATAATGTGGCACTCAAAATTGCACATCACTGAAGAGCAGTGTCAGTGCCTGACAAAAGGCTGTTGCCTCAAATTGTGCCCTCCTCAGACTCACAAGTGGTATCCACCCTTTCTTTCGCTGATTTTCTTACTTATGATGAGCATTACTCTCTGCTTATTGACTGTGGAATATCAATATTACTTTTTTCCATAGGATTTTTCTATGCAGAATGATTACGTTAGAAAATAAGGCTGTTTGTTTCAACCTTCAACATCCTGTCTGTGCTGTCAGTTAACTTGGTTGCTTCCTTTAGCATTCACACACCTCTGTTGCCCTCTCTTCCTCCATTTAACTGCTAACTTCCTAGCAGATCCATTAGTTCCTCCGGATGTATAGTAAACATTGATAGGGTAAAAAATTCTCTTTGTGTTTTATAGTGCTGCTTCATCTTCCTTCTAGCAGGAAGTTTAGTGTTTTTCCCAACACTGCGCTTACCTTCTTGTATCTGTTATCTCCTTTGGGATATAGCCAGTCATCCTTGATTCAGCTTCTGCTATGTTATCATCTTGACTCGGGGTGCTCTTTTTGTGTGTCCTTTCTAGCCCCCTGATTTATCCAAATGCTGGGAAAGTATGAAGTACCATAGCCAGATCATGCTAGTAGTAGAAAAGAGGACTGTGATCTTTTGTTATTTTTTACCCTTAACTGAGTTTTATTCAAAATTCACAGCACTTTTGATGAAATTTCTCTGTTTCTTTTCAGCTTGTTTTCAACTGGCCTGTAATAAACTTATTCAATTTTCAGTTTCATGGGACTCCTTTGGAATGTGCTTAGTTTAAACATTAAAAAGCACCACCCCTTTACCTGCTTGCCCTCCCCCAAACAAAAAAATTTGCCTCCATCCTTTTGAGCTGTAATGTTTTGAGTTGCATTATTTTGTTGTTTCACAGTGTCTATGTCCTTTTTCCTTTCTTCTGCCCTCCAACTTTCTTAGCCTGAGAGCTTTGATTTTTAACTTACAGCTCTTTAAGAACAGTAGGACCACTGGCTGAAATTGAGACTTTGTGTTTTCCCTATTGCTTCCTTTCTACCTCACAGGGTATGTGAGACTACCCTGAAAGGCAGGAAAAGACAACTGTATTTAACTGGATTTTGAGGCATATTTTTGCTACTTGCTTCAGTTTAGAAACATCTGGAGTCAAGCCAAATGATGAGAAACAACCCCAAATAAAGTGGGCAAGCCCTGAAAAACTGTAAAGGTTTAAGTAGATTAAGTAATAGTTTGTATTCAGAGTGGCATTTCATTTTGGTTCTGTACTAGATACCTGCCATGGTCTTTCCATTTCATATGCTAGGCAGGTACTCAGGATGGTTGAAAAATCATGCTTTTTTTTTTTTGTGAAGCCTTAGATCTTTGACTGCTGGATTGCTATCGGTGTGGGGGTTGTGCTGGTGCCTTTTGGTTTTGTCTAGGTTTTTAATGAATTTTAAAAAATTAATATTTCTATTTATTTGTTTATTGGAAATGTCTTTTGAATAATTGAGTTTGATACTTTCCTGGTCTCTAGTTTGAAGAGCTCCAGTATTAATGTCTTTGGTGAACAGAGCATCTTTATCTGACTAGATGGTATACATGAGTTAATTAAATTGCTACAAAGTTTCAAACAAAATCTTGAATAATCAAAACTAAGTTTTTTGTTCTCTTAGGAATTAGACATGTAACTAAAAGTTCCTTAGCAAAAGGAGAATGATCTTCCAAGAAGCAGGGGAGTTCATGTTAAAGAAGGACCTGAATTTTTCTGGTATGCTTCAATATGTGGTTTTAGGAGCAAGACCAGACAGCCTGCTTGCTTATATTCCGAGTACATCCAGTCTGGTTTTTTTTCTTCCACCTTTTCTTTTGAAGCACCGTTTAAAGCCTTTCTTGCTCTCTAGTTTTGAAGAGTAGTCTATCTGAAAGTGGTCCAGCCTGTTAAACATAGTGAAACCTCAACCATATAAAATGCTTCCCAAGAAGAGGAACAAGATGACTGTGAGTAGAGCAAATGCTTGGAATGAAATTTTGAAGAAAGGTTACAGGTATATTGGGGATGAGATAGGCAATAACCACACAAGTATTAGCTGTCTTTGCTGGGCAGCTTTAGCAGTGGCAAAAACTGTCCTGTTCTGTACATTTCACATACCCATAATCCTAAAATCTCCTCCAATACTAGTTCTCCACATATTTTGGAGAGGAAAGCTGGTGTATTTAAACCTGAAGGGTCCAAAGCTCATTTTATCCTAATATTAAATATTTAATTCCTGTTCTAATGAGGCTTTATAGATCAGCAGACTTAGGGTTCAGCATCAAAGAAATGTTCCTGTTTGGAAGCTGATGGACTGCTCTGAACCATGGAAGTCAGTGGAGGGGGGTCAGGTGTTCCTGCAGTGTTGGTGGCTGCTTCAGAGGGGTAGCACCCCCCTGGGTTGCCTGCTTTTTGAGGCCACTGCCTTTTTTCCATCCCTTACTAGAGTATAGCTCATAGCTTCTGTACAGCTTTATCTTCCATTTGTATCAAAACATCTCTAGATTTTATTGACATGGGACTGCTGGGCCTTTGACTCCTGTCTAGTTCAGGGGTGAATAGGACTGAATGCCTAAGAAGGGAAAAAGGCAGCATGAAAGCCTTTGTATGTACACAAAGTGTGCATCCAGCCCCCTGGCTTCTCTGCCCTGTTTTCATTTCTTGCGGAGATGGTAGAGCATGTTTACAGCTCCTTAGACTGAGCTGTTCAGTCGTGCAGTCTAACTCCAAAAATAACTCTCTTGGGGGATATTAATCCAGCGCTGGATTATCTTTCTAAAATCGTTAATCAGACTTGGTCCCCGAGGGACCTTCCAGCTGAATTTGCCACTTAGTTTCTGTTTGCTGGGGCCGCAGGAGCCGAGCGGAGGAAGCTGATGAGGTTTGACAAGAAGTGGTTACTTACGTAAGGTGCCGAGCAGAGGGAGCTGTGCCTCTCCTCCTGCTGTGGGCCCGGCCAGGGCTCAGCTCCCTGCCAGCACCCTCCATGTCCTGCTCGGCCCTGTTGCCCTTACTGCCCTGCTTTCCCTTTGCCTTGAAGAAATGCCATGCAAAAACCTGCCTGTGTCAGGGGGTGGTGGGATCTGTGCCAGCTCCAGGTGCTGTATGTGCTGCCTTTTGTCCAGGGTGGAGAAACACATGCTTTGTTTTATTAAATTCTCAAGTGCACATGGCATTCCTGCAGTCACTTTTTAATCATTAATTTTCTTACTCAAGCTGTTCATGAAATGAGCTGGCCTGCTCTTTGAATATTATCTCTCTTCTGTAAAAGAAGAAATAAGCTGTTCTAGGCTGCTGTTTATGAGTAGAGCTGCAAGTCACATAGCTCCTATTAGCCTTGCATTTTTCTTCTGTCTGTAGAATACGAATAGAATTTATTTCTTGAGAGATGTGCTCTGGTAACTTTAAGTTATTCAAAGTACTTTGAGATCTTTGTATGGAAAGTGCCAATGAGATTGCAAAATAAGTTAAAAAAAAAAAAAGAGTTCTACTGAGAACTAATTTCATACACGAATAAAATCCTGTTTTCTATATGCAGTACATAGGTAGAAGGGGAAAATTCAATATATTTTACTGGCATTGGTGCTAAATGAATCCCTCAGAGCCAGACAGGTAAATTGAGAGCTTGCATATAGATGCTGATGCATTTTTACATTAAATTTAACATACTTTGATTTCCAACTTGGGTGTTTATTACTCTGGCTTAGTAGAACACAGGAAGCCCTTCATAGTATGGTTGAAATGCATAAATATACTGTATGTGGTAATAACAATAAATTGCGAAATTGACACTTTAATGCGATAATCTGTCATAGTTCTGCAAAACCATATTGACGGAATAAAGTATGTTCAAGTGGTAGACATGCTTTGGCTGTGGTTTCCTGAAATTATAAAATAGTGTGCTGTTGAGCATGTAAGTTGCTTAAACATTGTCCAGGTTACATCTCCTTGCATTCATTAGGGAAAACAATGGGAATTTGCCTTCCTTTTCCTCTGACCCTCTCCTCTCCTTCATATGCCTGCACATGCGCCCTTCTTGCCTTCAGATTCTGACTTGAAAATAAATGTTGTAAAAATGAGTTGGAAAGTTGCTCTTACATGTCAGTGCTTCTCAGATCCCACTGGGAGAGAAAAAGGAATTGTACTTGAGAAAACTCCATAACTAGACCCTTTAGCGACATCCCTGTCCTTTTCACTGCTTGACTGCTGCTGGAGTAACAAAAAGAAATTGAAAACAGTTCTAGCTCTTCATTCACATAATGAAAATTGCTTACTAAATTGGAACCGTTTCACACCAGGAGTTGTGCCTTCCTTATTTTGCTGGGCACTGTCTAACACACTGTGTACCACGGGAATAAATAGTAGATAATTTTGAATTGTCAGCACTGTAGGTTGCAGAATTTTCTTTTCAGTCCTAATTTTGGGATGACAACTAAACATCTATTTTGGCCTTAAAAAAACCCCCCAAAAGAATATTTGTTTCTGATGTTGCCACAGAGGTAGAACAAAACTAAATTTTCTTTTGTGTATTGCATTGGATTCATCAGAGTATAAACTAGGAAAGAAGAAGTCAGCACATTTGACTAGGATGTCCACAGAGAAACGGAAACAAAGTGATGATTTTATATGCTTTTCAGCATTCAGACCACAATGTAGTCTTGGAGTTGGTCTTCAGTGGGAGAAGTGGGACTACACCCATTTGTATTAGTTAAAGGTCTGTCACTTTGCTTTGTGTTTTATGACTCTATAAGCATACGTATAGTAATAATTATAATTATGTAGGAGATCTGTGCTAGTCTACATTAAAACTAGTCACAATGAAATTGTCTGCCGAATGCTGTGGCAGACTTCTCTTGCACCTTGCTTTGGAATGTAAGTGCTTATTTTCCATAGCTGAATTTGATTAACTTACCATCAGCTCTCCTTGACTCTTCTTTCTTAAACCTTTCTTCCTGTGTGACTCAAGGTAGCCCACAACTTGCTAAAGCAAAATGAGGGTTAATGCCCTCATATGCATGGGAAAATGGAAGTTTTCTGCAATTTTATTGCTGTGTAAGGTTGTTTTACTTTTGTACTCACAGGCAGTGGTCATGAATCTGTTTTTTCTCCTGCATTTATTGTGAGCTTTGGAGGGATGGTATTGGGCTGCAAATTGCTGCTTCTTAGTCAAAAGAAACTGTGTTTGTCCATGCAATAGGTGGATTCTATGGTTTTAATAGGTCTCCCTTCTATCTCTTTAGATATGTGGTCTACAGGTGATTTTTTTTCATTTAAAGTGTAGAAGAAACATGATGGGGGAGAATAAAACTGTTGAAAATAAAGGCTTACTCAGCTGAAGCTATCCTCAGTCAAGTTTGTCTGGCAGGAGCTGCTGCTGCTCTTTTTGTGTTGTGGCCAGCAAACTCAGGCTCTGACTGAGGCTTCCAGCATCCCTCCTGCCAGGGATGGGGTGCCAAGCCAGGGAATGCGGCGGGTAGCCTGTTGGTCAGGCACTGGGTGAGTCAGCCCCACTTCAGTGCTGCAGACAGTTTAATACCAGAACATCAGCAGGCTGAGACTACTAAGGACTGCCCTGCTGAGGAGGTGGGAAACACCATCACTGTGGGTGTGGGAGCAGAAGGTGCCAAGGTCTCAGTTTCAATTGACTGTCGAGGTGGATTAACAGCTCATTGCTGCCAAGAAACCTTGCTTCTCCTCCCGTCTCCCATGTTGTATCACCTCTGAGTAGCTGTTTGACTTGAACATGGTAAAAAACAGATGACCAAAAATACTTTTTTTTCCTTTGCTGGTTGATTGAGCCAGTGCACTGTGCAGCAAGGGGAGCACTGGTGGGAGATGCAAATGGTGGCCCTTTGATGTGTTGGGGAGAAATGGTGGGAACAGTGCATCTGCTAAGGGTCTACAGGGTAGAAGACAGACAAAAGTAAATGTCTGATTTTTCTCAATGACCAGCAAGCCAGCTGCATGCTTTAATTGTGTTTATTCCCTGTTCCTGTAACATCTACCAAATGTAGACAGTATCACAGTGTTTCTTAATCACATTGTTTAGTCTTTCAAGGCGCTTCCTGCAATCCAGTCTTATTTATAGACCGTCCATTGTCTTATTTACTGCCTTGCACTTTGCTTTGTGGTGATGTGCGATCCGGTCGGTGTCAGAACTGCCATTGTTGCAAATAAATTGCTGGAGTGTTAAAGTTCATAAATTGCTTTTATAGTATGTATTGAGAACCCTATGTAGAATGTAGCAGGGCTTGCAGACTCAGAGGACTGAGCCTTTTCAGAGCAGACCAGAGGGCACGCAAGAAAAGAGGAAAGATGGAGACATCCAGAAGGCTGGATGAACTCCCACTTATAAAAGTAGTTTCAGACAAAGGTACAACATTTCCCAATAAAGGGATGATTTCACAATTTTGTTCAGACTGATCTGAGCTCCTGCTTCTGCTGCAGTGGAAGAAAGGTCATTAGACCAGGTTGAAGCAGCAACTGAAGGTGGTCAGAGCCTTTTTTAACCTGTACATGTTTGTGTCTTTTGGATGTCTGGTATACTCAGCCATCTCCTTCTCTTGCCTTAGCTCTTTGAAAGGCTGTATGTGCAAGCATGTCTCCATGCTTTCACCACTTCCTTCTCTTTTTCTGCTAAGAAGAAGTGGGACTGCACCGCTGGGGATTTCTACAGCCTCTCTTGTTTTGTGATACGTGATGGCACTTTGCTGGGTCTCAGCAGAGTGTGCAGGAAACGCCATGGTTGGCACGGAGGGCTTGCCAAAGCAAGAAGGAGCCTCCCCCTCCGCAGCAGGGTGCATGGGCTGCTGTGTCTGAGAACTGCAGCACTTTGCTACTAGAGAGGGTGTCCTGCCACCACCGAGCTGAGAGAGGGGTGCAGAAACTTTGTTTGCAAGCCCAGAGAGGCTACACACTCTTGAAAAACATTTGTTGCTGTTGCAAGGTTATAAACTTTGATGAGTCAAAAGAGACAGAACTTAAATTCTGCAAAACCTGAGGATTTGGTTCTTCCCCTTTCCTTTCCCTGAAACTCACAGCTCGCACTATTTGACACCAGATCCTGTTGATATTCATATTCTTGCAGAATTATGACGTGTTATGTAGTGAATTATGTCACCCTGAATGTATACTGCATCCTTGTGTATTCATGTGTCTGAGAGGTACCATAAAGAAGAAGTGTTTATGTGTGGGTTTCTCTGGATCTGTGAGGTGAGGATGTGTGTGTGCGTGTGTATGTATATGTGGAAACTGCTGTGTGTTCTGCCTTCTTCCTGACATACTGGTTGCTATAGTGCAGTGATCTATTTGTGAACACCCAGAAGATCACTGCTATAGTTAAAAGAAACAGTGTTTCCTGGCCATAACTTCCTGGGCAATCTCTTCTCCTGAAGCGCCAGCATCAACCAATTCGGTCACGTTCCCTGGGACTCCAGGAGTGACACTGTAACAGGAGCTTCCTCTAGTTTGTCGCTTTTTTCCCACCAGCATATTTAATAATATTTAAAAATAGTTTTTCTATTTAAATCTAATGCATGCCTATTATTCCCCGTACATTTCAGTGCTTCAGCCATCTTTCTAACAGACTGTCGAGCTGTGCAGCATGTCGTGGCGTTGAGTCCTGTGTTTGCTCCTGTAATATGTGCCATTCTCCTGCTCCTGCACATTCTTACACACATCCATTTTCATCCACCTGCCCAGCCACGGGAAGTGTAGGAGACAGAAGCAGCAGTGCTGGAGTTCTGTCTGAACTGCTGTAATATTCTTTTTTCTTTTTTTTTTCTCTCCCTGCAGGTGTGAATGAGAGAGACTCTCTGCAGTATTTAGTGTCCAGTTGTACTGGCTCCGAAGAGCAGCAGCGTCGCAATGCCCCCTCCTGCTGATATAGTGAAGGTGGCGATTGAATGGCCAGGTGCCTTCCCCAAGTTAATGGAAATAGATCAAGTAAGTGCCTGTGTACCTGTGCTCAGCTGGCCCTGTTCATAAATAAGTTGTTCTCTGCATGTTTGTGTCTCTGCATTTATGGTTACTTCAATGCACATGTGTTTTTCTGTGAGTGTATGTGGGGCAGAAGGTGTTTTTATAAGCAATGTAACCCTCTCCTCTCTTACTGCTAAAGATTTTTGATGTGTTTAGCTGGTTTCTTCATTTGCTTTTTCCTTCTGAATAGCTGCTTAAATAAGGCATTTACTGCTTGTGTGACCCACTTAACACTTTTGTGCCTTAGTTAGTTCAACTGTAAAATTGTGGTAATGTTGTTACCTCTTGGTGGAAAGTCTTTAAATTTCTAGTCAGTGCTGTGCATTTGGAGTAGAATCATACTGAATGGCTGCAGCAAGTGCAGATTTTGGAACTTAAGTAATGGTGCCCTTTGAGCAGGAGGATCTTTGTTGTTCTGTACAGGAATCTCAGGGGTTGTTCTTTTTAGCCGGTTAGTTCTAAAGCAGTGGTCCCATGGATGGATTGGAGGCAGTGTACAGAAGCTAACAAATTCAAAACAATGAATTAAAAACTTTTTAGGAAATTGGGGTGGGGGTAAACAAACAAAAACAAGTTATACAAGGGCCGTGTTTTATATTCTGGACTTCTCTGAGATTGTTTTTGTGGCCCATGTTAAAAAGCAACCTCTTTAATATGTAACAGCTTACCCTTAACATTTTGAAATCCTGCAGCATGTTACCTGGTTAGAATTATTATGACTTCTGTAAATAGTATTCAGAGCAAAGAAAAGCATTTTACAATGTGCTTTAGACCCTGGCGTGTCTGGGGACTCAGTACATTATAAAGGTCTACTGGAGAGGAGAGCATTTGAATTCACACTGAAAATGTATTACCGAAATGGGTTAGTAATTTCTTCATGCAGTGCAACGAGTTTCACTTGTAGTTAACCCTTTTGTGGCACATGGCTGGGAAGTTCCTGTGTGAAATTTGAAGAAACATGGTACTAGAGGGTGGCTGGAGTCACAGCAGTATGATTTTTAAGCATTCTGAAAGCCCTCTTAGAGGAAAGGGAGTTCCCAAGTGAAACCAAACTTTGTAGATTGATTTTTTCACCTGCCAAGCTTTTCCATTTTCATTTGCTGAAATTTTTCAGTAAGCATAGTAATCTTTTGCCTTCTGGAGTGAAGACTGTTTTACTTTTTTCTTCTTATATAACAAATGGTAGACACTGCACACTGTGTGCAAGGAAAGATGCATGTTAGTCTTGATGAACCAAGTACAGGTGACAAAACTGAAAAAAATATTATGAATTCTCCTTTCAAACAGCAGTAAAGTAATATGAAAATGATTTGATTTAATTTACAAAAGCTTAAAGTTACTCTCAAAATCCCTCATACCTTCTCTGTAATATTAGCTTACTTTCCTAGCACCTTGTTTTTAATCTTTTTATGTAAGATTTGATGGAGACAAGAAAGATCAATGCTGAATTATATTGGGTGAAACTTCTCAAACACAGCCTTCCAGGTTATCTGCAAGCTTCCTCAAGCCACTTTATGAGTAGGAGGAGGAAGAAGAGGGAAAGTAAGGCCGAAAGGGAGAAGACTTAACAGCAGCCTGCTCCTGATGCAGAGAGGAATGGAAATGAGGGAATGAAGTTTGAGAGTCTCATCCCTCCCCTTTCTGACATGGAAAGATGGAAAAGAAACATCCCTTCCTACTACCCATGCACACAAAAACGCATATTTATTTTTTTCAAGGTTGGGAGAAATGTGGGAATGAACCTTGGAAATATATAGGGTGATACATACTTCTGAACACACAGCTCTGCCTTTGATTCACTTAGTGCTAACTTTTCCTCAATCTGTTTCCTTTAAAGCATCTATTCAGTAGAAGAGCTGTAGTGGAGGAGATGATTCATACCTCAGATGGCTAGCTGTCAGAGATGATAAAGGGGAGGAGGGAAAAGGAAGGCAGAAAAGAGAAGCGACCTACCCACTGACCAGACACTGCAGCCAGTGCCTGTGTCCCAGGTGGGATCTGCTCATTCAGTCACCACTTGACACATATTCAGAAAATCCTAAAAAGTTTTCCATACTGGTTTCTTCTCTGTCTTTCTTACTGTCAAGAAAAACAGTATTTAAATGAACAGCACTATAATATTGCTTTAAAAAAACCCAACAAAAACCCATCACTGCAGCATGACACAAGTTCTTTATCTTTCAGGGTACTGAGGCTATTCCAAAAACTGAAGTACGAATGCCATATAAGAAATCTGAGGAAAATCTGGGAGGTTTTTTAAGGTTGCTTATTGCACATATTTGGAAGCACTTATTTATATTCAGTTGCACATTATCCTAACTTACCTGCTGTGTATATGCATGTTTTGCTTAGCAATGAAGAGAGTAAAATTTTCAAAGTGAAAATGTGAAACTGTGAAACCAGAACAATTGGCAGTGGTGTACTGGCAGGTGTTGGGCCTTAAAAGAGCTCCTGAATATTTTTCCCACCAAATGTTATTAAGCTTTACACTCCCCTTCAGATGCACAACTTCTGACAACTTGGACCTCAGGAGGCACAGAGCCTTTTCGAGTTGAGGTTTCCCACTGCATTTCTACAGTTTTGTCAACTTGGGTTCATCAATGATGGTTTTAAACTTAATCATGCAAGTCTCAGTTAGTTAGAGAGACTCTGTGCCAGAACAATTAATATATAAATAAATGCCTTTTGGAATTAGCCTCTGTGCCTGCTTCCAATGAATGTGAAGACAATTTTGCTGCTCATTCGTTGGCATGTACTATTTGATGTCAGGGTTTTACAAAGTGTTTTTTTTCTTGGAAAGTTGCTTTAAACAAGAAGAGCCAAAACTGCCTCTTACTTACTGCCCTCTCTCACTTAACAGGTGGGAACTAATTAAGTTGCAGTAAACCTGGCAACTGGCTGATGCCTGTATGCATTAAAACTGATTTTAAATCATGTCCTTCTTAAGAGCTGACCTTGATTGAATTCAGCTACTCTCTTCCAGAATACTTGGGGTTTATTTGGGTTTCCCCCCCCAATTCCATCATTTTCCTCAATTATAAATTTGAAAAATAGCATCTGGACTCTTCCCTCCTCCATAAATCTGTACTAGCAATATCAAAAGTCTGCCCAAAAATTAATTTTTAATATGAAAATTTGATTGTGGCTTTAAGAACTGTGTATAGTGTTGATCTTTCATGCTTTAGTCTTTCTGTCATGTAAGGGGAGGAATGGAAATGAGTTGGTGTCTGAATTTGCATTGGGATCTTTTTGTGGACTTCTTAGCAATGCAGTCTGGGGAAGAAATGAATGGTGGATACTGACTGTCTGTTATCTTTTTCTCCACTCTTCTGGCTGATTATTCTAGAAGATGTTAAGAATAGGACTGCACAGGGTCTGTACGGGTGAACCAGGATGCTGGCTAGTCTATCCTGTCTTCTCTTTATTTGTCCCAGCAACAGCTATTTCATTAGAGGGTGTTATTTCTTGTGTTCAGTGAAAGTTTGCATGCTTTAATTTGTGCCCATTATGTATAATTCTTAGCTGTTGGGGCTTTTTACAACACAAATTATTTTAAAACCAATGCTGGTTTTAGGTTACCTGGATACTTTGTGGATTTACAGTTACGCTGTTCCTGCTGCAGGAGAAGCAGCTTCCATGAGAGGCACAAGATGGATATTTGGGGACAGTATCTATTTTGGCTTATCCCATTCAAATCCACTCCTGTGTCTTAACACAAGTTGTGCTAAAACCAGATTTCTGTAAGCTTGGGGATGAAATTCCTCAGCCTTGGAGGTAAACAACTGTTCCTACAGAAAGGAACAGTTTATTATGAAACTTGGCCATACAGTCTCTTCCTCCATGTTTGCTTTTACCTATGAGATCATTACACATGGATTAAATTAGCAGATGTGAATCTTTACATTAGCAAAAAGAAATGGAAGGGAGGGGTGGAGAGGAGGAAAGCTGTGTTTTCTTTTCAAAGCCCAGATTTTATACAGTGAGCAAAATTTACAGGAGCATTGTCATATGACAATTTCATGTTAATAAAAGTGCAGCACATGGGTGGAGCCATGGGCTGCTTTACATTAATATTCTCTCTAAAGTTTAGATTTACTCAGCAGGTTTATCTTTTAAGAGTCTCTTTCAAGTTTTATCTTCTGACAGTGTCATTTTAACTGTGGGGTTTTTTTGTCTTCTTCACAGAAGTAATTTTACTTTACTGCATATTAAAAGGTCACCAGTAAGGTTTTGGGTTTTTTTAAAGTAGCTTTCAAACCGAAATCTGGTTTCAGACCTAAATCTGGACCCTTGGGGATTGTTAATTGATTTAGTGCAGTGTTTCTCAAACTGTGGGGAAGAATGTATTTCAAAATTGTGAAATGCTTAATTAGAGAAAAGAAAGTGGCACATCGCTTCTGCCATGTCAGTAGACTAAGAATAGATAATAGTTTCTGCAAGTACTGTCACTAGTAATAGCAGTATACCGAGACAATCCTAGCATCACGAGTCTAAATGTATGCAATATTAGTGAGCACCAGCATTGTTCAAGCGGTGAACAAGAAAGGGATATTGATGTCTCACTGTACTGCAAAGTGTCACTCCCTGTGCTTCATTCTGGCTCCACATTTTGACTCCTTCAAAATCAAGGGGTTCAGTTCTTGAGGGAATGAAGGAAGAGAAAGGCACTTGCCTCCTTCCCACAAACCTGCAAATTTATATGAACTCTTACCCAGAAAGTGTAATGGTACTGCAGCAGCTGGAATTAGTGATGCTTTTTGTTATGAATATTGCTAAGATTTCCAGTGTTATTGCACATCCTGAGTTTATAGTAAAGGGAAGTGTCAGTGCCTTTAACAGCTGACAAGATCTCAGTTTCTTGAAGATAGAGGATTATGAAGCAGCTCATGGGGAGAGCAACAACAACAAAAAAATCTAACACTGACTTATGAAAACGTTCCCTGCCTGGGTTTGCTAGCAGCAGCTCCTTTCTGTCAGATGGGAGAAGGAGTCAGTGCTCGAGGCTGGCCACTGCAGCTGTATCACAGCCACTCTGAAGGAGGATGTCAGTTGCTGCTGATGGAAGACTTGCCCAAAGATAGATGAACCAAAACGTGGCTACCTTTTCAAAAAGAATTGAAAAACACTTGGCTGTCTTAAGCCAGTTTGTTAAAGGTAGGGCTTGCTTAAAATCAATGTTTAGGTGCCGAACAGATGCTTTTAGAGTTTTATTGCTCCTTGTTGTATCTGTCATATTTCAGCTTCACAGAATTGAATGTGAAACTGTTCATAAAGCAGATGCTAATTGGCATATAAACATAGTGAAAATATTTGACAGTTTTATAATGCTTGCAATTTTGTTACCATCAGGAATTATTAATAGAGATGATAAAGAAATCATATCCCCTATTTTTATGTGATTTTTTTTCCATTTTCTTTGCTGGACTCACAAAAGGTCTCAATTTTTTACTTTTATTTATTTTGTAAAAGCTGTTCAGCAGCAAGAATAACCTTGGAAACAGTAATGCAGATGTTTTAGTGCACTGGGTATAATTCAATGCACTGACACACTTGTATACATAGACAATGCTTCATTAACATAATGAACCAATTGTTAAATACAATGGAGTTTGAAAAATATGATTCCTTTTCTTAAAGGACTGTGGCATTGGAGTAGTCATCATTAGAGCCTCAGTTCTTTGATGTGGTGGCAGCTAGCCAGCCGGGATAAAATGGGCAATGTTACTGTCACATGTTACATTTTATTAGTCTGGCTTGTCCAAAGCCACATTCCCACTGGTTGGCTGGAGTCTTTCAAAGCTGCAAACTTATGTCCTGTGGTGTATGTGGCTGGGACCTCATCACTGAAAAATACATAAAAACTCTGTCTTACTGCTTCTGTTGAATACAGAGACAGCAGCAAGGCTTAGTAGATGGAAGAGGTAATAGCTGTGCAGAAGGGTTAGACATTGTAAAAGAAAGGGACAGGGAAAATAAATAGAAATGTTTAGTGAATTTTAGTCTAATGGATGCTATTTATGCTTTCTACTTGGTGCTATCTTCTAGGTTAAGAACCATAAGTTCAATGCAGTAGACAGGGTTTGGTTGGCTGGTTGGTTGGTTGTTTTTGTTAAATCGAAGTGCAAGTAGAGCCAGGATACACTTGAGGTCTACATAACTAATATCCCACTGTTCCTGATCTCCAGCATAAAGGATGTTCAGAAAATAATATTTTAGGAAAGAGATAAACCACTTTATTTATTCTCTTCTTGGTTTTTTGTGGGCTTGTGGGGTTTTTTGTTTGATTGGTTTGGAGTTTGGTTTGAATTTTTTCATGTCTCTGATTTTACTAGCTCCATAATTCTTGCCAGAACCTCCCTGTTCAATTGGAGCCTGAATTTTGCTGCCTGCAGCTGATGGCATTTTCAAGGTGAAGGCTAAACATGACTTTAAGGTTCTTGCATCCGTAAAATTTTTTTAACTATCAGCAGGAGTCCCATCTCTTAAGTTAATTCTGCTCTTATTTAAGGGAAATGTGTAATGACAAGATTCCTGAAGTTATGGACCAATGAATTAACTCATATTCTGGCCAGCTGGAGTATGCAGGCACAGTTTATGACTCAATTATGTTCTAGTTATAGACATACAGATTGTAATACAAAAGAGAGTAATACCAAAAACCCCACAGTATAATTTTTTTCTGCCTTCATGGAGAAACTTCTTCCCTTGTAGACCAGCAACGTGTCATTCATGAGCTGGGGGTTTGGGGTTTCTTCATTCAGTCTTCAAAGGCATGCTCTCCTAATAGGTTGTGTGAAAAGCCAAACCTTAAAGCCCTGCTTTGTATTTTACAGTGTACTTTGGCTGTATTTTAAATATGTGGGGCAAGTGTGTTGCACACAAACATGCTGAAATCCACAGCTGTGGGTTGCCAGGTGTTTTTTAACAGTACTTTTCAGTACTCTTGATTGGGAGTTTTTAGTGTTCCTATTTATAGTTGAGAAAGCAGGAAATGTTATGACTTGTTAGGACACTAGATACAGAGTAAAAAGTATCTGTAAAATACTGTTTATGGGGTTTTTTTGTTTACTTGAGGTTTATTGTTAATAACATTATGTTTTGCTGCTTCCTTGTACAGTCACTGTAACATCCTAAACATATTATCTGTCAATGCTTAGATCAGGTGAAATGCAGACTTAGGAGTGAGGGTCTCTTTGGGGGTGGGAAGGGAGCAATTGAGGAAGCTGTAACTGCAAGTGAAGTGGGAGAGGGCACAAATACCTGGGTTTCCCTAAGTCTTGTGTGCTCTGAGGAACTCCTACTGCTAAATTTATATCAAGGTGTTGCTACTGACCTGTTAAAACTACCACCTTAAGAGCTGATAAAAGCTCTCTCCCGTCAGCAGCTGCACTTGTTGAGGGTTTTGCCTGTCGGCTTTGAGGTGTGAATGTTTCCTGCCCTGGGTTGTGTTCTTGCACTGGCAGAACTGCGTGGTGTCGGCCTGGCCTTGGCTGGGTTTTATGGCCTCTGTTACTGTAGCACTGCAGTGTCCCGGTTCTTCAGGCATTCACTCTCTCTGGTGCTCTGCTGGGTTAGAGAAATCCTCTCTTTCATGTTTTACAGATGCTCGATAATACATTAGCCAGTCTGGTCTCACCAGTATTCCATTGTAGTCAGTGGAGAGTGTTGATTCACAGAGTGGTTCAGAGCAGGTTGAAAAGGCTGAAGTCCAAAGCACTCCAGCATCTCCCCCTTACAGAAGACCTTATCTCTTACACCACAGGATACCAGTGCTGAAGTAGCTAGTCATGGAGCCGGATCTCCTGGCATTTGCTGTTTGCCACCAGTCCACCGTGGACCCTGTTGTATGACAGTAACAAGTAAAGCCTCCACTGACTGTGAAAAGAGGTGTTTTTCTGTTTTTTCATAGGCATAAAAATGACTTCAGCACTGAAAGATTTATTAGTATAGTGGTAGCATTTATTATAAGACAGAATATTGTATTTACTGGCTTTAAGTTCTGGTTTTTTGACAGATGCACAGATCAGCAACAGAACTTTTTTCCTTAATGCTGTTTCCCACTAACAGATGTGCTGCATCTGCTATTTTTTCTGTGAGGCTTAAAGACAGAAAAGTTAAGGGTTTTCTTTTTACTTCTGTGGTTAAAAGGTGTCAGACAGGGAGAGTGATATCCCAATGATTGTCCAAAAAAAACCCCAACAAGCACAACTTAACAAACCAACCCAGGAAGAAGAAAAAGCAATGAATCTCTGTTAGTCATGTTGAAAAGAAAGATATTCAAGCTTGGCCTAAAAGAAACCTGTCTACAATTTCTTGGTCTTGCTCAAAGTGTATTAGAACTGCACATGTAAACACAGGTTTCCACCCGGATTTAGGCTTCTGTCTTCTTTACAGTTCACGCATGCACATATACACACACACTTCCTGTTTGATTTGGAAGTGCTTTAAGCCCAAGTTAGTGTACCACTGGTGGTTTGAACAGAACCTAGGGCTTGGTCAGCACTGGTGTACTGGATATTCTTTGTTACTTTTGTTCATCCCATGATTTCTCTGGAACAGAACAGTGATCTGGACTAACCCAGTTTACAGACTTGTAACTAAGCACACCTGCGTTTCCTGGTGACTAGTTCCCTATGAGTTCTCCATAGGGGTAGGCATGAAAGGATGAAACTGGTGAGGAAATTGGAGTGGGAAAACTCAGGTAGTGTTCTGCAAGTTACTTTGGATGTACTACCAAATATTGCACAAGTAGCAAGGGCAGGTACTCAAGAAGACCGAGTTAGGGATCTGTGTGCATCCCAGCACACAAAACCTGGAGACCCCATCCGAGACATGTGCAGTTGAGCACAGACAGGGTGCCTAGGTGTTCCTGCATGGTGGATGTCACTAGGGCCACACCTGAATCTTGGACACCTGTGCTAACCAGTCAGTGCAGATAAAGCTTTACCAGGTGTGTAAATTCACATTGGCTCTAGTGCTGCCGATGCTCTGTGCCATTGTCAGGATTCTCCCCTCATGTGCAGATCAGTAAGTCACAAGGCCATAATGCCCCAGTGCCTTTTCCCACTTAACTTCAGCTATCAATTTAATACCTATCCTAGGAAAATACTTTTATTCTAACCAATGTGTTCAGTGCAGATACTGTGATAAGTTAGCTGAAGGTGTTATCTCCTGTAGGGAGCATGAAGTTTACTTTGATCTCTGTTATTTTGTATATAAAAGCAACAGCCTGATCTTCGTAGAGCTTTAAATGAGCATCTCAGCATGTGTAAAAGCTCACTTCATTTTTACAAGTCTAAGAGAAGACACAGAGACAAAAAAAAATGCAGTAGCACAAAATACTCATTTCTGTGAAGGAAAAACTTCAAAATATTTTTGGACTGATTGTAAGAAATTCTTTGAAGTACATTGACTAATAAGGTAAATTTGACTTTTTGGAACTGTAAATGCAGCAAAGATAAGTAAATTTCCATAAACATAATTTTACTAAGATTAAGGTAACAAAACCTTTAAATCTGTGGTCTTTGACGTCAGGCAGGTATTTAGAGCCAGGAAAGAAACAAAGTGACTTTGAATGGCCTGCCAAGTGGATTTACTCTACAGAGAATGGAAATGGGCTTTTATCTCATTTTCCATGGTTCAAAAAGAAAAAAAATTAATTCCTCGCTTTTCTTTGTTTTCTAGTAGTGCTGCATTCCTATACATGCAGTAAACAGTCATGTCCAAACATATTTTAGTGTCTTGCAGCTTTTGCTCGCAGGACTGCGATGAGATTCTGGGGGTGGCTAGCAAGCAGCCGTGGGAGCTGGGCACTCACCCGCCTGTCACTCCCAGAGGAAAGCAGCATTCTGCTGGCAAGGGGGCCTGGCTGTGCAGGCAGGGTGGCAGGACTGCTGCTAGCTCTGCGTGCTGCCTGCCAGAGTTTCCCTGCAGCACACTCTTACCAACCAGCCTCCTCCCGGGAGAGTGCACACAGGGAGTTGTGGCAGCCCTCGCCTGCTTGCAGTGACACTCCTCTTGTGAACAACGTGCTGGTGGTAATTTATCTCCCTGCAAGCGGAGGGGAAAGAATTTTGTCTGGAGACTTATACACAGGGGGAGTGAAGCCCAAGGGATTATTAGGAGCAGCAGTTCATTAGTATTGCTAGTACTTATTAGTATTGCTATGGTGGTATTTATTTTACATTTATTAATTTGTAAAGTATTATCAAATCACTAATTGCAAACTCTGTGTCCCAGAAGAGTTCCACTTGGTTTTCATCTTGTTGCTTCCTTCATCATGAGCTGTGCTTACTCACATCAGTGCTGTAGCGGTAGTGCCACAGGAGGACCAAGCTGTAGCAGGAGAAACTGACTATATAAATAATTTTTATTGTTGAGGATCCATTTGCTTTTTCTTTTAGCTGTTCTTTACAGGTTCTAATTGATTTGTTGCAGGGGTTTTGTGTTTGTTTTGTCCAAGTTTTTAGTTTCAGATATTATCACATAATAATGCAAAGGTGGTGCAGAATAGGCAAAGAGGGTAGGAGGTGAATATTGACGAAAGATGTAAAAGTTGATGGTGTAGACAACTTAGAAGGACCAAAATAATGACTTGAAAAGTAATCTAATCCAGCCTTCCTGGTATTTATATTATTGCTTGTTTAGGTTGTTAAATTGTCTTTTTGTCATAGTTTCTAGTGGGAAACTATAGGTCCTTTGGGAAACAATGGCAATAAAAAGCAGTTACTCTTTTTTCCTCCCTTATATTGAATCTGCTAGCTGGTTTCTGTATACTTTGTAAAAGGAATTAATAACTCAGATAAAATTTTGTCACAATATGGAAATATCAGAACAAGACCTACAGTAACATCCTGAGGGGTGAAAGGGATGCAGCATGCAGAGCTGCGGACTCTGCTTGGCAGCAGTTTGCCTACAGGCTGGCACACGTGTGCTGAATGGCAAACTGACATTATCCAGCTCCAGACAAAGCTGTGCTCTTCCCTCTGTCCATCCCAAAAGCATGGTTTTGGTTTTTTTTTGTTTTTTTTTTTTCTTTTGAAAAGATAGAGGATATAAAGCAGTTGGAAGCAGGGATTTCTCTCACAGGATTGCAGAAGCTGAAAAAACCCTTGGAGAGGAGGACAGCAGGTCAAGGTAGCTGCACAGAAATGACACAGTAATCCAGACTGAGGAACTAATCAGTCCAAAAAAATTGGAGGGAAACCCCACTTTTTTTATGTGGCATGATCATCTTGATCTGCTTCACAGCCTTGCTGCAGATATGCAAACAACTCAGCCAGTGCACCAGAGAAGCTGCTGTGGAGAAGGGACATGTCGCTGCTGCAGAATGGAGCAGTTTCCCACTTCTGCCTTTTCTCCCATGTGCTGGTGTTGCTACTCATTTAGGTACATAGCAAGGCAGATAAGGAAATCTGTCCTGGTGAAAACTATTTTTCCCCCCCCTTCCTGGGCCAGCTTTTAGTTTGATTAACTTCCCTGGTGTGGATCGTCTTGGGTGGTCATGTGAAAATAGAAATGGCAGTGAAAGAGGAAGGAAGGAAACCAAGGACTGAGACAATATGGTAAGCAGGAATAGAATCCTTTCAGCAGGTGCTTTCATTCATGTCTGATTAAAATGGTCTTGTGTTATGTTTCTGCCTGTTTATAAACTGGCTTTGTTGACTGGACTGTTGAAATAATAAATCCTTGCCTGATCCTGACCTGACCAAGGAGTCCTGTCTCTGGCTTTCTGTCTATGCTGTGGTGAAGTACAGAAAAAAAATTCAAGGGAAAAATAATTCTTCCTTCACATAACATGCCCTGATACTGAGTTAATTTTTCCACTAATCATTTTCTACAAAAATTAAAGGTAAAAAGCTTATTTTGACAATGGTGTTGGATTGTGGGTGGGTTTATGGTGAATTTTCTGTATTTTGTTTATTTCGCTTGATTTTTAATAATTTGGTGAACTGTCATTATTGGAAGTAACTAGAGAAGGGGATCCTATGATGTTTAGGTGATTTGGGAAATTTTTGTGAAGCAACAGGTATGTGTGGCATTGTGTGGTCACCCAGTGTTGGAGAAAAAAGGCTCAAGAGTCACCCAGCTCGTGAAATTTGGTGTGTTTCTTTTTGCCATGCAATTTCATCTATGGTTTGGGACATAGAAGTGCATCTTCTCCTAGCCAGAAGTCTTCTAAAAACACTTGTGTATGCACCCTGCATTTATAACAATGTTCAAAACATTGCAACATCAACAGGCTGTTTTTTCCTTTTCTATTTCGGGGCCCAAAGCAAGAGAGCTGCTTTGAGTCAGTCCAAATGCTCCTGTGCTCACAGATGTAGAGAATAAAGCAGAACTGATACATCTGGGATTTTAACACCTTCCAGCTGGTGTTTTATCAGAAAGGGACTTGCATGTGTGCACTTAAGAGAGAGGATTACTGTCATCGTATGACCATCTCTGAAAGGGACAAAAGAAGGTTTTAAATTTTTGAATGTCTTCTGGTTTCAGATGTCATTTCTGGAAAATGCTCGTGTTGATATCTAAATCTTCTGTTTCTGTTGGGTAATGAGATGCAATGTACACAAAAGGCCCTTTGATTTCTCAGTTGAGAAACTGAGTTTGTCATATGGGCTAAGGTTGACAAAAATGATGGATAACGTCATAATGCATATGTTTAGAATTGCTATATTTATACCTTTATGAGCTCAAAACAGCAGAAAATTTTGGGATCTTTCACACTTAATGCTAAAGAAATAATGAAATGCTACTAGTTTTGTTCTTTGCATTTAGTGGCTTTGGAATCATATTCAAAGATCTCACAGGTATTCTAATTTGGTGATTTTGCTTTTTCTTTCTTTTTTTCATTTACCAGAAAAAGCCACTGTCCTCGATAATAAAAGAAGTCTGTGATGGGTAAGTTCTGCCATATAGAGCATACTAGATAAGGTGCTTTTTGAAGTATTAAACCAAGTAGGAGATAATTTTTTCCAAAGAAAATCTAGATATCCTGTATGACTAGTCATTAGTTTCTTAAATCTTTTTGTGTTATCTTCAAATTTTGAATTTGCAGTGCATTTTGGGTCAATTGCTTGCAAGATGCGGCTCCTAATAAAGCAGCTCCATCATGTGGGTGACTCTCATTGTGACTGTTTCCTTCCTTTCTGCACAGAGATGCATTTTGCCAACTCACTTTGGCTTGTGGTCCCTGCAGTTCATGGGTTAAGGGACTAAAGCACTGCCTCTGGCTTTAAATATTGAGCAGGGTCCAGTGGGTGCTGTAAGCTGGTCCAGTTGATGTGACTGTTCATATGAAACTGAAATGTGAATTGCAAATTCTGCAATATGGACTAATAAATGGCTAAGACAAATACCTTTACTTACGTTTAATGGATCAATTGAAAAAGCTGTTTTAAGCTTTTATGTTTTAAGCAAGTGCTACCACACAGGAGAAACTAGTTAAATTCATCAAATTGCTGCTGAGCTAAAAAGGTGATATTTTATGCCTAATGTAATATATCAACTTAATACTATATGCACTGTGTATTGTATAAGCTAGCATAAATTTCTGGTACTGTACTTTTATTTTTTTTGGTCAGTTTTAGTGACTTTGTGATCTTGCTTACTGCAAACAAAGATCACTAGGATATACTTGTACTGAGGTTTTCCGTTTGTAAACAAGCTTTTAACTTTGGAACTCATCATTGAAAGCTGTGGAAAACTATGAGAAGTATGAGAAATACATGGGAATGACAGACACTTGTTTGGTCATACTAAAATTATGTAAAGGGTACTTTTTGAATTATTAAGATTTCATTTTGTGATTAATTTATTTTCGTATTTCTAAGGTGGTCTCTTGCAAATCATGACCAATTTGCACTGCAGTATGCTGATAGCTCTAATTGCTACATCACCGAGAAGGTGGGTAAATCATTCAATGCAATTCTTGCATAGCCTGTAAAAATATTTGCCACAATCATTTATTTTAAATTAAAATTTATGAAAACATACTTTCCATAATGCAATGCCACTGAGAGGGTAGGTACTGGGAGACCTGATTTAATGACTTTTTAACTGATTTCTTCTGTTAGAAATAACAAATAGAAGTCTGAATGTGCAAAGTTCTTCATGACAGTTGAGTTTGAGACTTGAGCACTGAGCCCTTCAACTTTGGTATTTTTGTGTATTTAGTATTCTGCTAACAAGTGGTGTACAGGAAACTGAAATATTTAAAACATGAAGGGCTATTTGAAGTCTGAGGAGACCTTCAGTGCATGTCTCTTTCCTTTTTGGCTGAGCAGGTAGAAATAAGTTTCAGTGACTGTGTAATATTTGCTACTTGCTCCTGCCTGCTGTCTTGTCCTTATCCAGTTCTGTATGTTCTGTTGGCTTACTTTTTTTGGTCCCCAGAGAGCGTGGCAATAGGTGATTCATCAAGTGAAGCAATGGTTTCAGCACAGAGTAATGAAATGGCTATAGCTGTAATAAAAATGGAATGTCTAGTATGAATATATGGGACATGCTCATCTGAATGGGACCAAGTAGAACATTCATTCCTAGCATTGCTGATAAAATTGCTGAAATTAAAAAAAGGAGATTATTTGGAAAAGTGTACCTGTAGTACTGCAGAGGTACGATTTCTAAGCAATGGCAGAAGGACACCGTTTAAAACCTGCTGAAGTCCACATGCAAATTCCCTAATCTCAGTGGATTTTGAGCTAAAAAGACCTGAGCTCAACTGCATAGATATAGATGCCTCTTGCTGACCTTGTTATCAGTTTAGTTTGGTTTGCTCTTAAGTGGAGGCATCTCTTGGTTTTGTTTAGCATTTTAGGGTTCTTTAGGATTTGCTAATATGACTGAGACATGAACTAAGTTTTCTCTTGCTGTCATTCTTACTCTCACCCAAGAAATAAAGGAAACTTAGGCACAGTTAAGCATTTGGAAAGACTAAATTAAGCAAGACAGCAAGAACATTTGCTCATAAAATAGTGTTGTGCTTTTTTTTTCTGGGCTCTTGTTTTGTTTTGGTTTTGTTTGTTTGTTTTCTTGGTTTTTAACAGACCAGTTCAGTTTCAGTTTTTAATTTAACTTCTTGCCACCCTGGACAACTTTCTCAATATGACCCTTTTTTTTTTTTTTTTGGATCTTCCCCTTTTTTTGCTTGTGTGTTGTTTTGGGTTTTTTTTCCTCTCCTTTCTTTTCAAGTTTCAATTGACAGATACTTCAAAGGCCACTACAAGGAAACCTGTTGGATTACTGACTTCTTTGTTTTGCCTCCACCCAAATTAAATAGTGAGATTGTTCTGATAATTGCCCTCAGTGGTGACACAACATTTTCCAATAAAGCAGACAATTGAATTTTCCTGTTGGCATTTGAACTCTGAGCAGTGAGTATTTCCAAGAAGCAGGGATTGAGTGAATACTGCAGCTTTTTGAAGGTCTTTCTCCTGATGCAATTGGAGGGATATTTCAGGCTTTATCTCTACCTTTGGTGGATAGGATTCTGCAGCTTTGGAGAAATGTTTTCTGTTCCACATAAAAAAGAGTCTGGTGGTTTTTGGCTGCCTTTAACTTGCAATAAGGATGGAAAATTATGGTCTTCTAGGACATTTTGGATTGTACTGCAGGGAGGACGTTGAGTTTGTTTATTCCCTGCTGGAAATATGCAGAGTGTCTGACTCTGAGTCACATAAATAAGAGAGAAGAGCTCTAAATGCCACTAGAATTACTCAGATGTCTGTGACTTTCATTAGATATTGTTCAATAGATATTGAAACAATATCTATTTCATTAGATATTGTTTCATAGATATTGTTCACTGTTTATAGCTGGTTGTTGGACAGTGGCTGTGAAGAAAGGCTTATACAGGCCGTCACCCCTTTTACATACATTCCCTCATTTGTGTTCAGTAGGATGTTGTTGCTCTCTGAATTAAAACATGAAAATCACCAGGCAGGAGGGCAAACACATGCACTTCAAGGAAGCTACAACACTTAATTGTTAAAGCCCACATTGCTTTAATCTGACTGTTACTAATGGACATGAGCAGAGTTTTTTTTGTGACAGTGACAGCTTCTCATAAGTAAATATTTTTTGCAGCTCTTAAAGGTGAATTGTATGTCTGTACGTATGCAGATAACATTATCTATAGGTCATGTTTCTGCAGAGACTGAGTGACTGCCTTCCAGGTAGAGATGCCTCTGTAAAACATCCCCATCTTTAAAGTTACCAGAAAGAAAAGCAATTAATCAATTCTTATATAAAGTAACAAGAAGCTTTGAAGTGAAAATGTCCCAAATGTTACATGGCTTAACACTGTAGTTTTGTTTTTGGTGGCAAACAGCCCACCTGTGTTTTGGCTGTCATATGCTGAACTCTGTCTTTTGTAGCTGGACCTATATTTCCTAATTACACCATACATAAATGAAAACAACACCCAAGCAGTTCTGTCTCTTAATTTATTTATGTTTTGGCTGTATTATTTGGAAAAATGCCTCTACAGAAGTAGCAATAACTCCTTCAGGCAGTACAAGTGAGGTCTTTGAAAAAATTTTGATTCAGCCAGGGTTCCTAGTAGAGATAGGGCTTATCACAGCAGACCCAATTTTGGCTGCTGCCTCTGGGGTTATGGTATGGCTATATCTGTGCGCCTGAAAGTGCAGTGGGAATTATTAATTATGTCTTCAAGCCTTTTATTCCAAAAATGAGAGAAATAAAAGTAGAGGGTATGTAAACAAGAAAACCAAGCAGGCACAGTGCCTGTGCTAAAATCTGTCTGGTGTTCTGATCATGAAGTGTTTGATTTTTAATTACATTAATAGGTGCGTGTGTGTTTTTAAGGGCCTTGCTTATCATGAAGGAGCATTTCTCTGTTAGGTCAAATATTTAAAAGCCTGACTTCTGAGTCAGGATCTTATCGTGCTAGATACTACAAGACAAGAATAAATAAGTCACCTTTTCTTCAGTCTATCCAGGCTATACCTGAATTAGATGCTTGTGTACATCAGGTGCAATGGCTCAGGAACACTATAGCCTGGGGGAACTCAGGTTTAGAAAAGAAAATGCTATATGGAGTGTATAAAATGGCTGTACAGTTTTGTGTGTTCTCTGTGTTCTCTGGCTGAAAACCACAGCTGTGTTCCTCTGTTGACAGCACAAGCAGTGCAGGGACAGGCATTCTGGTGGCTGATGCTGTACATTGAGGGGTATGGCTGGTCCCTTATCACTGCTCACCCTTGGCATTGCAGACCTTGGCCACCTCTATCTGGTGTTTGGCTGGGGAAGGATTGGGTTTGATTGGTTTCACTGCTGGAGGCAGAATGTGGTGGCTCTTAACCCTCCACCTGAGCAACTATCGGAAACAAAGGGTTGGCTGCTGGTGCTGAGGGGTTTGTGAGCCAGCACTCAGCACACAGTGGTGACAACAGTGACTTGCTTTGTTATCTTTTACATACAAGGACATTTCATTCACCTGTATATTGAATGCAACCCATTTTTATTGTCCCAATTTTGTTGTGTTTGTTTTTTTACATCTGATGCCTCAGAAGACTCCCTGTGGGTTTTACTCCCTTCTTTCCTGTCTCCCACATTTCCCTTTTATTCTTATTGCTTGAAGCAGAGGGGAGCAGACACTGAGTTTACTCCATTAGTTTTGGGAGATTTTTAATCCTGTTTTGCAAGAAGAGCTGTCCCACCTTCCTTTTGTTGTAATTATTTGGCTCTGTGCTGTGTTTGAAGATGGGACATCTTTCTATCCCCTGTCTTCCCAATGCTGGCAACCTGGGTGAAGTCCCTGCTGCTTGTTCTTTTTCAAAGGTGATTTTGCTCACGACCTATTTTTTGCTGAACACAACCTGAAATTCCACCGTGCCCTTACAGGCTCCCTGAGTGGGAGTGTATGCAAATAACAGGACAAGAAATGAGCCATTTGTACGGTTGGGACTTTTTGAGTTTTTACGTTTTTCATATTCGTCTGTTTTCACTGATTAATTGAATTTCAGTGAGTTGAAAGTAAACATTCTTAATAGTGAAGGTTTCTGATTCACCGAAGGACCTGGTGCTTCTTAAGCAGCTGAGAATGAGAAGTAGCATGAAGGCTGGAAATTGGAGAAATGTATTAAGTGTGCTGTTTCATTTTCCATTTTACGCTACTCCTGATAATACATTTGTTAATAGTGCTACATAAATGGCAGATTGCAGGTTTGACCTGGATCAAACCATGCCCAACTTTCCCTTTGCCACCTCTGAGATGTGGTATTCCCCTCATATTCACAAATTTCTTACCATTTGGGGAAATCTGCAGAGCCCTGAAGAAATTCCCTACAGTAAGGGCAGCGCATGGCATCTGAGTGGCCGTGATCCTGCCTGCTTGATGGATGCTGGTAACACTGCCCTGTAGACTCCAGTAAAATCGAGTGGACACCAGTATATTTTTCAAATGAACACAGGTAAAACTTGCGTATCCATATATTAAATCACTTTCAATCCTCCTTCATTCCTGCTGATTTCAAGAACAGTGGTAATGGTTATCCTTCTTTTAGTTCTCTTAGGACTCTTTTTGTAGAACTTTTGGTCTATACTAAATTTTCCAAGGAAAATAATTATGTGCTGTTGACCTGTTATAATTCCTGGCCCCAGCACAAACAGCTTAATTCTTCTGCTTGTTTCCTTTTAATATATTTGTTATGATAATCTTCAGTTCCTTAGTTCCACATCAAGGCTGAGGAGATGGATCAAGTGTTCTTTTTTTTTAAAAGGCTGTATAGATATTTTCTTGAATTAAGTTTATAATTTTGCTGCACAAGCAACCACTAGAGAGGAAAGTCTCTGAAAAGATTTGGCTTTCTGTTACAGCACCTGAAGATAGGTGGCATACCAGGGGTACAGTACAACTGTTTGGATTCTGCTGATAGCAAACAGTTCTGTGTAAGGTTTGGCCAACAGAAAAATACTCCTTAATTCATCTTTATACTTAAGGAACAACCTGTTTGAATGGGTAGTTTTCCAAAGTGCAGTGAACAGACATAACAGGTCAGTGCTGAAAGAGGGTCATTTTGATTTCTTTTCCCCAGGAGATCTTGCTACTTTTTTTTTGTTTGTTTGGTTGGTTTTTTTGTTGTTGTTTTTTTTGTTGTTGTTGACAATTTTTGAAGGTGGTGGCAAGGGGGGAATTGTTTTGTGCCATTTTGTTCCACTTTAACTCATTAAATTTGCTTAAGAAAAAGGCTGCTTGATCTGATGCAGGGATGAGGCAGGACTCTTCAGTCGTGTCCAGGAATAGCCTGTAGACAAGAAAGAAGTAAAGGAAGGGTAGGAAGAAGAATGGAACTTTGCTTTTTTTAAGAGCTGTGAGCTGTCCCTCAGTTGTTTCTGGAACTGGGTTAAGCTGACATAGAACAAAATTTGTCAGACTCCAAATGTAGTGAAAAATGGAAATGGGATGTTCTACCCATAGTCCTTCTGTGGGTGAGAGGAGGGGCACAGGAAGGGTGTAGGAGTGGGATGTATGTCCTAGAGAAGCCCAAACACCTGCAGGCTTTCCCTTAAACAAGTCTCGGTGTTGTGGTTCCAAATGTGGTGCTTGCAAAATGAGCTGGCCTGCTTTCCTGCCTATACTATACTGCTTATTCCTGTCTTCTACTGTGCAAACCAGCCAAACCCCAAAATGGTTTCATCTGGTTTAGTTCCCTTGTTGACTGATACAACTGTTTATGCCACATATAACAATAGTAGGAATGAGCAAGATGTTGAAAGCAAGACTCTATGGTAGCAAACCATGCTTTGATTTGGCAAAAGTGACTGTGAGCCACAGTCTTGGCTTCAGTATTCAGCTGTTCTTTAAGCATCTGCTTAAGCAGCCACTGCTCCTGTGCTGACCCCTCAGGGGTGCTATGAGCGAATGTGGTGGGTGACCTGTGCTGAAGAGCTGACTTCAGTTTGATAATCCTTACTTGGGATTATTTTACTTGGGATATCTTACTAATAATAGTATGAGCACAGCTGGGTCAGTCATTTCCTGATGTTTATTTTTCAGGGTGCAGCTCTTACGTTCACTTATCAGAGGATGATAGGGCTGCTTGTCATGGGCCCACCTCTTCCGTGTTATTGGTACAACTGTGCTGTGTGTCTGTGTGGTTGCTTGAATTGGGGAACTGATCCAGGTTAAAAATAACTTGTGTGTAACTTCTTCTAAAGTGTCAGAAGGATATCTGCTTGAAGTGTAATACCACTGCTGCTCTGCAGAACAAGTAGTGCCTGGTAATGTTATCCTTGTAGATCAGTTCACTTGCAGATGGGTAGATGATGCAAAGTTTGGTCTTTTTCTTAGGATGTGGTTTAAGTGGCGGTCAAGCTGGTATTACTTTGGGTTGCTGGAGGAAAAGGTAGTTGAGTTTCTTTTTCTACTCTGTTTCTTCCTTCCTTGTTTTTGCTTCACTAACATCCTAGTGACTGCTGCTGGACGGTGAGCTTGTTCAAGTCACAGATCTGCCAAAAGAAAACTCTGGACTCTGGAATAGTTTTTATTCTCCTTTTTGTGAATGAAGGGGAGAGGAAGTGTTATCTTTCGTAAGGTCAGGTGGTTGACTGTGCTGCTGCCTGTTGGAAGATCTGATGTAAGGGAAGAGTTGGGAACCCACACACTGGAGGGATATGTGCAGAACTGTGCATCTTGTGGGCTGTAGAATTGCACTGGCTAAGGTACAGCCTGAAACTGCACCACTGGTCTAACTTGGTTTATTTACTACTGTAATCCTTGAATAGAGACAGACAAATAGCATGAAGAAAATGTCCTCTTTTTAGAAACTTCAGACAAACTACTTCATTTTTTCAGGAAAATGTTATCATCAAATTATAACATGAAAAACCAGAAGACATTTTCCCTTCTTTTCAACAGCTTCCCAGAAAAGAAATTTTATCACAAGATTAATTGCATCAGTATTTCTTCTAAAACATTACAATTCTGTCATGCCAAAGAGTACAATATTGGTAATTACCTGTATAACTTAGCTTACATCTTATTAAGTATTTTGGTGACTAAAAATAAATATAAGAAATTCCCTACCAAGTCAGCCAAATGAAATCTCATCTCATAATCTGTCTCTCAGAGTCTCTAGCAGTAGCAAATGCTGTTCAGGGCACTGATCTGATGATGGCTTTCAGTCTTTATGCTTCCTCAGTGTTCCCATTTGTTGTACTACAGGTGTTGGAGGCTACATCTACACTTAGTCTTTTTAATATCCTGCATAAAGGCCATGCCACTCTTTCATCTCTTGTTGAACCTGCTGATATGGCCTGCTTATATAACTCCTGACAGCAAGTTTGAAGAGTTTACTGCCTTCTGAATGAAAAGGGTATTCTTTATCTGCTTTAAATTGATCCCCTACTGATTTCAAGTACCCCAAAGTTCTTATACTGCAGGGTTTCATAAAAACAGTTCTGCATTCTGGTTGTCCACTACATTCTTTCTTTGTGTCCTTTGTCCCTCCAAACTGAGGAGACCCTGCCTTTGAGGCAACTGCTGAAGCCCATTGGACACTTGCCTTTCTCTGCATTTTCTCAGAAACTACTGTGTCCTTCCTAAGATGTGAAGATCAAAGCTGCCCTCAGTGCCCTGTATGTGGGTACGTGAAGTTACTGTGCTGTGGCAAAGTGACACCCTCTGTCTTATTCCCAGTGCCACCTCTGATGACACCCAGTGTTTACGGGATCCTGTAGCACATTGAATCAGTGCTTTAAGGGAGATCTGCCAGCAAGGACTTTGCTTCTCTTTCCTGAGTGGATAACTTAGTCATGAACTCTATAACTCAAATATTTTGAGTCATTTTTTCCTTATTTACAACTTGCACCAACTCATCCTTGTGGAAATGTAATGGAGTCGTTAACTTAAAGTGTATTTCACAGCTCTAATTTTCTGTCGTTGTGTCCATTTGGGGGAATGTGTAACAAAATAACAGCAGTATGGAAATCGGAATGAATCAATTACTAAAGGTAATAAACACAAGAAGAATTTTAGATTTCTAGGCTGTTATTCTCTAGGGTGGTTAGAGAAGTATGAAGAAAGCTGTTTGGTCAAGGTTAAAGAATAGGCTGAGTGAGCTATAACCATGGGAACCAATGTTTCTAGGTCTTCCTCAAATATGTTAAGAAAACATTCCATTCCAACCAGTTAAAGTGAGCTGAATGTTGAGTATAAGAGATCATTAAAATAATAAGACAAATGTGTGGCAAAATAAACTATTTTACCTGATAAATTTTCCAATGTCACTGCAGCAAATCTCTGAATAAATAGCTTCACTATTTTGATAGGGTTTTTTTAAAGTGAATTTGTTTACCTTCATCCCTCTGCATGGTTTGGTGGACTCTGCTAATGCTTGAGGCCTGCTTTCTAGACGCAAATCTCTGCAAGTCCCCTGCATGTGTTTTGGACAAAGTAGTCTAGGGCACAGAAAAGCAGTGCTTTGAGACTAAACAGAATCTGGTGGCAGATAGTCATAGAAGCATAGACTTGTTTATGTTGGGAAAGACCTTCTAAGATAATCAAGTCCAACCACTAACCCAGCACTGCCAAGTCCACCAATAAATTGTGTTCCCAAGTGCCACATCTTTTAAATGCTTCCAAGGATAGTGACTCAACCACTTCCCTGGGCAGCCTGTTCCAGTGCTTGGCAAAACTTTCTGTGAAGAATTTTTTCCTACTATCCAATCTAAAACACCCCTGGTGCAACCTGATGCCATTTCCTCTTATCCTATTGATTGTTACTTAAAAGAGACTGACCTCCACCTTTCTGAGCCCTGGGGAACACCAGTGATGACCAGCTGCTAGATGTAACCAGCTGAATGTACCTCCGCTCATCATCACCTTTTGGGATTGGCAATCAAACCAGTTTTTTACCCAGCAAGCAATGCACCTGTCCAAGCCATGAGCAGCCAGTTTCTCCAGGAGAATGCTGTGGGAGACAGTGTCAAAGGCTTTACTAAAGTCCAGGTGAACAACATCCGCAGCCTTTCCCTCATCCACTGATCAGGCCACTTTGTCATAGGAGACCAGGTTAGTCTAGCAGGACGTGCCTTTCATAAACCCCTTCTGGCTGGGCCTAATCATCTGGTAGTCCTGTATGTGCCTCATGATGTCACTCAAGGTGATCTGTTCTATGACTTTCCCTGGCACTGAGGTCAGACTGACAGGCCTGGAGGTGCCCACATCCTCCTTCTAGCCCCTCTTGTAGATGGGCATCACATCTGCTAATCTCCAGTCAGCTGGGACTTCCCCAGTTAGCCAGGACTGTTGATCAGTGCTTGAAAGTGTCTTGGTGAGTACTGCCACCAGCTTCCTCAGTGTCCTTGGGTAATTTCCATCCAGCCCCATAGACAGTGTGTCTAAATGGTGTAGCATTTCCCCTTCGATAATGGGGATTGCAATCCTCTCCTCGTCTCTGTCTTCCAGTGCAGGGGACTGGGTATCCCGAGAACAACTGGTGTTGCCATTAAAGACTGAGGAAAGAAGGAATTAAGTACCTCAGCCTCTTCCTCATCCTTTGTGACTTACGTGTTCCCTCACATCCAGATCACAGGATATTCTCTGTTGGAAGGGACCCACAAGTATCATCAAGTCCAACTCTTACGTGAATGGCCCATATGGGCATTGAACTCCCAGTGTTGCTGTTCTTAGCTCCTTGCGCTTTCTTACCAAGCTAATCTCATCTGATGGATATTCTCCCTAGCCTTCCTTTTGTTCCTAATATGTTTATAGAAAGATGTTTTATTATGTTTTCCAGCAGTAGCCGGATTAACTTCTAGCTGAGCTTTGGCCCTTCTAATTTTCTCCCTGCATAACCTCACAACACTCCTGTGGCCCTCCTGAGTGTGCTGCTCCTTTTTCCAAAGGTCATAATATCTCCTCTTTTTCCTGAGTTCCAACCAAAGGTTTGTGCTCAGCCAGGCTGGTCTTTCCCACTGCTTGTCTAGCATTGGCCTGCTGCTGAGCTTTCAAGATTTCCTTCATGCAGGATATGCAGCCTTCCTGGACTCCTTTGCTGCTCAGGACTGCCTCCCAATGGGTTCTGTCAACCAGGCTCCTAAACAGGCACAAATTTCCCCTCCAGAATTCCAGGCTAGTAGTTCTTCCTTACTTCTATGAGAAAGGAAAACTCTCTGACATACAGGGCTACCCCACTGCCTCTCCTTCCTTGCTTCTCCTGCCTTCTGAAGCATTTATAGTCATGTAGGTTCACATTGCTCCAGCTGGTGAAGTTAGAAGGCAGAGGGTCCTAAAATCTGAATGCAAGATGAACTTTCCAGGTATCCTCTACTTCCTGCTGTGTTCTGCTCTTTGTGTGTCTTCATGAAAGTATTTAGTCTGATTGAAAGCACATCTTGGAAATATTACCTACTCAATTAGACAGAAATCATCTTGTGATATATCATATCTTGCTAGATAAAATATTTCAGATGGGGCTCATTTGTATCCTTGATATAACTGCTGTCTTTGTCCTAGATAACATTTATAACAGATCTATTTTCCTGTTACAGAGATTTTAGGGACATTTTGGATGGTACCATTTCACTGGTTCCTTCCCTGCTCAGGATTAAGCTTTTCTAACACAGATCAACACCACTAACCTACCAACCTCATGTACACTTGACAAACGGGTTGGGAATATCTTGGAAGAGGGGTTTTTTTTATTTTTTTTTGTCCTGTTCTTGTCTTTTTTTTTTTATTATTTTTCTACCATAGGTGGGAATGAGTTCTGTCCTGAGTAGGAGTGATGCTTATAAGTATGTCTGCCAAAGCTGGGCTGCTGTAATGATGTTCTGTTATCCTGGAAAAGAAATCCACAGGATGCTATCCCTAATACTAAGCGGATTAACTGTGTGTAAATGTTACAATTAAAATTAACTGGCATGCTGACTACTGCATCACACAGTTAATGTAGGAAAGCCTCTTGGCTTAATTGGACTCTTACATGCTGTTTCCTGGTATGTGATTAAGCCAATATTTAGAATGGATAAGCAAAAGTGATTTTTTTTATTGTGTAACTGCTAACCTTTTTCAAATTTTGGCTAGCTTGCTGTGCTAGAGACTTTATGCTTTGAATGCTTTCAGAGATAAGGTGTGAGCAGTTTTCCTTAAGCCTTATTCTAAACCAGGAGTTGAAGATGAGCTCTCTCTCTCTCTGTTGTGATACAATGATTGAATTTAAAGTATAGGACAGACATACACACCTTGTGCTGAGCTGGACATGATGAAAGGTCCATGGGCTTGTGTGTTGTGGGTTCTGACAAGCATTACACTTTTGAGTCTGAAAGCTTTGGTGTTTTAGATTCATCTTGATGATTAAACAGAAAGACTCCAAAGAAAATGGAGTTCAGTGATGCTTTTATGTACTCTTTGTGTTCCTCTGTGTTTCCTCTGTTCCTCCTCAAGTCTCTGGAGATCACCATATAACCTTCTCATGCTATGCTCAGTACCTCTCGTTTGCAGTGGACTAGGAGTGTTTGCAGAGATACTTCTTGTGGCCTAGATGAAGTAACATGTCACAAACAAACCACAAACTCGTTTGTACTCATTTGTTCATGTTAATTGCAGCAGGAAACATGAGAAACTTTAGGCCTAAAGTTTTGCTGCTTAAAAAAATAAGCCTCTATGTGTGCCCTTATTTATGTTTAGGAACAGTCTACTTCTAAGCTCCAATGTTTTTATAAAGATGTCAGTGAACTTTAAATTCTGAATGTGATTAATGTAGTTCAAGTTGTTTAAATCTTGTTGATTCCCTGGTTTTCATATTGTTGCATGCTGGAATTTGCTGCCTGCCAACCAAAGCTGATGGAACCTTGTGCATGTGTACATGTACCCGCTCTGGCCTAATGCAGCTGAGGTGCAGTAGCTTAGTCTAAGCTGCTGATGGAGGTAGATTTAGCCTATGCTAATTGTCTGTCCCAAAGCAATTACTTTTATTCAGCTCCACAAATCCAGGAGGTGGTAAGAGTTTAAGCAACCACAACTGTTTGTGAAGTGAGTTTGTTTCAGCACTGATTGAGATTCAACCACACAAATGCACTATGGCCACTTCACACAGATTCCTTAGACATGATGAAATGTAGCTGGGTCTGGTGCTGTTTCACTGCAAGTGGAGAAAATCTGGCACTTTGACAGTGCTGTGGGAAGTCACCCACTACTTAGCTGCTCACCCTTCTTTGCCCCTCTTTTGAGTATAGCCTGGCTGGCCTCCCTGAGACTGTTCTGGCAGGAGGAGACAGCTGAGGGCTGAGGAGAGTTGCTACATATGTAGGCAAAGATGCTGTGAGAAAGCTTCTCTCTTGTACCCCCTGTGTTGTCTGGCACTTCAATTATTTCAGTTAGAGTGAAGAAGTCTTTGTGGGTGGAAAGTGATCTTTAAGGATCTTGGAGGTAGCTAGAACCAATCCCACAGACGACTTGGATATCAAGAATGAGACAATGTACTGGAGTTTTATTTTGGGGCTACTTGACCTGGTTTCAGGCAAGATTTATCTGTTTTTTAGCATTTTGGATTTGAGATGTATCATAATGGGAACAAGAAGGATGAAATAAATTTGGGAAAAACTGTCTGAGGAGAAATACACCTTCATATTTTTTCTTGGCTAAACACCAGTCTGCAGAAAGCCTGCAACGTGGTCTTCAGTACAAAATTAGCTCTTCTCTCTCAAACTGTTAGGGATTCCTCCAATTCCTTTGACAGATTAGGGTGTCAGCCCATGAGCAAGCTACTGAACCATGACTGGCATTGTGCTCCACACAGTCAATACCTGTCAGTATGTTCACTGCTGTAGGTACCTATTCTCCTACCCTGTAGTGAACGGGAGGTAGTTGTTGAAAAAGGGGAGGCTCCCCTACACACACCACAGGGGGAGACCGTGCACGTGGGCTTTGACCACAAAGTCGTAAGGATGCTGTAAGTGTACACCACAGCTTACGCCATGGCAATGTGAGCTTAACCAAAAGAAAATGTTTAATGCCCTCTCTTTCTGACAGCCAGGCAAAGAGAAGGACTTATGACATGTTTGAACTTTACACTGCTAACAGCAATGCTTTTTTTACTTGGAGGGAGAATGCAAAGTCGTGGTGGCAGAGCTCAGTGGGTAGGTTCCAGTGGTTTAAGTCAGCATGTTCTTGTTATAGAAAATAAAGAGCCAGTGGGATGAATTCTAAATCCTGCAGATGCTTAATGACAGGTTTCAGCAAACTTACGAACTCCTCAAGTATGTACAATGCCAGAGCCGGACGCCATGGACAGCATATTTCAAAAAAATATTTAGAAGTTGCCAGTGGAAGCTAAATTTTGAAAAACATGAAGTCATTCTTGAAAGAGTTCAGGTTGGTTAAGTGTCTTGTGAATTCAACTGATTTGTTGAAGCTAATGTTGCATGCCTCAGTGAGGAAAATAGATGCTAGCTTACATCTGAAAGAGGGAAGTTTTGCATGCAGACGGGGAAAGCACTGTTGCAGGTTTAGCATGACATTCTGCTCAATGCATGCTTCATCTTCTTATGTGAGCAAGTCTTAAGTAAAACCTTTGGATTTTTCTCTTTCAGAATCGTAATGAAATAAAAAATGGAACCATCCTTCGATTAACAGCATCTCCAGTGAGTCACTGTTCTGTTCTTCTCTTCCTTCAAAGTGAAGATTCAATTAGTAAATTGCTGTGAACTAATGTGTGTACTTTCAAGCTTTATCCACAATGTATCCCACAATCCTCCAGGAGCAAAGGTTATGAGTTATGGAGGCAGGGGTAATAACTCTAAGTGACATTTGGTGATACTGTTGGCACAACTGGGTGGGTTTTTTGTGTCTCACTTCCACCAGGAACACCTTTCGCATCCAAACCACCCCTGCTTCCCTGCTGATATTGCAGCCTCACTCAAGTTGCTCTTTTTCTGCCTCAGAACTCAAAGCCAGGTGGAAGGTCAGGGATTTGAATCATGGAGAGCTCTGCTGGGTGGCTCAGGTCAGAGCTTTCCTGATCTCTGGGTTTGTGTTGAGTGAGTAGCAACTGTAATGTTGAGATTTTTCTGGGGTTTCTTTGTTGTTGGGGTTTTTTTCCTCCCACACCATCTCATTGCCAGCTCCTGAAAAGCACGGCAGAGTTGCTGGTTGCCCTGTAATGGCCTGTTTTCCTGCTGAGTTGAGCAGTACTGCTGCCACATGCTGAAAGCCACTATTAGTCCTGGAAGATATATGTCTAAGGCAGCAGCAATCCCATTTCCTCTCTGACAAATGTAGTTAGTGTGCCATTAAAATGGTTTACCTCTTCGTGGTGGTGTTCTAGCTTCTGCAGATTCAAAGCATTCTTATGGCCAAACTCTGCCACCCAGCTTCTCAACAGAACGCACTTCTCAGCAGCCAGCTGGGCAACGACAAGTGGTTTCCATTACTCTTCATCATCTTTTTCAGTGGTCACTATATATGAAGCTTTATAGACAGAAAAAAAAAAAAAATAAGCAGCAGTTTAAGACCATGGCTCTGTCAGTGTCTTTGTCGCTCCAGAGTCTCTTGGCATATATCACCAAAACAGCCTTGTCCATGGGAAAACTACTTCCTGGTGGAGTCAACCCCATCTGATGGAAATTCCTCAGAAACAGACAGCCCCAGCACCAGCTCCTTCTAACCTTTGGGACTTCTTAAGAACAAATACCCACTCCAGTACTGCCCAGACTTGGGATCTCTTGAAATCAAAACAACATATGTGGTTCATCAAGAACCAACATAGTCCAAATGCACTGCATCATTCTTTCGTGCAACCACAACGTGGAATAACCACATAAGACAACCCATGGAATCCTCCCATCTCAAAATCCACAACCAGTTGCACCATGCAGCCTCACTGAAGAGAGGCTGTGCTGTGACTGATCTGTGGAGATGGATGGCTGGCTGGCTTCATGATCACTTGTGCAATTGGAAATGTGACCTACAAACACAAAAGACAAATCTTGGGTGTGTAACACTTTCTGCTACTCCCAACAGTCAGGAAGGTGAGGCTTTGCATAGGACTATCATCTGCTTGTCCTGTTTCTTTGGGGGTTTGCTTTAGGGTCAGTTAACCAAGACAGGAGTCCTTAGGAATTGAGATATTACTTGTTACCTAACAAATTATGGACCACTCTGGCACTGGCTTGCAGTTATGAGTGACTCAGCTGTCCTGTTTTAAGATAGAAGGCTGGTCTCCTCTCTATTCTCCAGCAGTGATATTTATGCCTGAACTGGTAGTGATATTTATGCCTGAAAAATAAGTATGCTTATTTTCACACTTCCCGATGTTTTAAAATTTTTTGTTAACTTTTTCCAGAATCAGAGAGGTATCTTGGAAGGAGGTTTTGAAGGAATGGATTGTTTTTTGTCAGATTAGCAAGTATTTGTATTCTTTAAATAGATATAAAATGAAGTTTTGCATGTCCCCACCCTACAATAGTCTCTTTGCTTTTTAAGGTATTGTCGAAGTGGTCATCATAGCAGTACCTGAAATAGATAGATTTCAGGCCTCCAAGCTGTGGTTCTTAAACTGCTGACCCACACAATGCTTGTAGTTTACCCTGAAAAGCTAACAGGCAATCTGTTTCCATATTCCCTCTGAAATTCTGTATGAAAGCAACAGTAGTTGGAAGAGATAATGTGAAGAACAGGCTGCATGATACACTTCTACAAAATGGGAAGGATGCTTTTCCTAGCTGTTAGTGCTGGGTGAGAAATGTTTTTCTCATCATGTGAAAACATTAAGATTCTGAATTCCCCCCACCCCCTCTGTTTTTTCTGTCCTACAACAGGATAAAGCTGAAACTATCTTTCCTCTTCCCCCAAAAAACCAAAATCATACTCAAAAAAAAAAAAAAAAAAGCTTTATGAAAAGGTGGAGGAATTAGGAAAGGAGAGAAAGATTGAGAGAAATGAAGAGAAGCCACATATGGATTATGCCGTTTCTGGGATGTGTCCCTGTAGTTTCAGAGGCCTGAGCTGCCTACTTCCTGGCTGTTGTGGGAGAAAAAAAAAAAACCTGTCCTGAACTTCACAGGCTTTTTGAGGAAACCTTTTTCCTTGAAGAATTGAGAGGAGTTGTGTTGACCAGTTCTGAAGGCTGCATGAACTTAAAATGCTTTTTTAGTCCTTAATTTTTATGCAGCTTATTACCTTGACAGCCAGTAGTCTGGCTGCACCCTTTACATTTGCATGGCCTGAGTCAGAGAAAATTAGGTGAGAAGGATGAAATGCAATCTTTTTGAGTTTTGTTGTCATTAGCCTCCAATTATTTATTGCTCATGCACCCAGAGTAGGTACTGTTAAAGATTAAAAAGAGAGAGAAAAGAAAGGTAGTGTTATCTAGAAATAGTAAACCAGCATTTTTGGGTTGACTTTTTTTAAATGAGGATTTGAAATCTAACTCCATGAACATAAATGCTAAATACTTTCTGTTTTCTAATCTCGAATTTAGATTATTTTGTGTGCCTACACAGGACCTTTATCTGAAAACCATTGTTAATACTGCAAGGGTAGAACTGCAGTTATGGTGTGCTGCTAAATCCATTATAAATGCTTGCCTTGAGAGATTTACAATGTGCCTATTTTAAATTTCTTTGAGTTAAAAGTTTGCAAACGCCAGTTGTTAGGCCTGGTGGGAATGTGAACTGCTTCTTTGTTTCTGTAGGCCTGTTTGCTAAGTTTGTGAGATTCTCTGAAAGACTGTTTTTTTCTAAACAATGCTATTTTTTTTCCTCTATAAACCGCTCACCACACAGACACTCTGTTTCCTAGGTAACTTGAGTGCAGATTGAATTTCTCTCATATTATCTTTGTTCCTATATCATCTTTCTTATTTATTTTAACCTCTCCTATCATCTTTCTTACCATAATTCTTTGGGCTATTGTGTGTTTTTGCAGTTTTCTGTGACCTGTTTTCCCCCTTTGTCCATTTGCATTTCTGAAGGGACTCATGAAAAGTTTCTTATGCAACATTTCTTTGTATTTGAACATATGTGACAGTTGAAATGCTGTATTGCTACTGTCTCTTTTGTGATAACCATATTCCAGTGCATGGTGGGTAGGTGTATAAATGAGCTGTAATTTCTCCCAAGTGTAAGGCTGATCTGAAAGGACTTTTGTGTCCTGCAATGCAGCAAGCGAAGTCCAACCTTTTAGCGTGTGCAACTGCAGGATTCCTTCAATCAGATCCTGCAAATCCTCCTTCAAATGATTAATCATTTTAAAAAGGTGCTAAAATACTGGGAAAATTAAATTGAAGGAACTGGCATTGTTTTTTAAATTTAATGGTTTTCAAACATAACTAATTATTTGAGCACTTACTGTTTATTAAAAGTGGCTTCTTGGGCACTAACAAAAAGAGCCTTGGTCATGAACTATATACCTTAAACCCTGAGGTAAAGGGGTTTTTCTGATGTGGTATTTATGGGGGCTGATCATTTGCTTTTGTCACATGTTTATTTTTTTAATCCCCAGTTGAGTACTCAAACCTGTAAGTTTGTAGGCAGATGTATTAGAATTTGTAGCATGAATGATCATGTAAATAAAGGTTTTTAATACAAGTCATCATAATATTTTCTCTGAATGCTTCTACAGATATGAGGAACATATTTTTTTTTATTTACATGTGATCTAAACAGACAAGAAAGTGTAAAGAGTTTTTTTAACCTATTTCTGCTTATACATCTGAATCCTCTAAGCAAAAGTTTGAGGATCCAGTTTATAATATTTAATCTACAATTGCTTGAACATATATTTGAAGTTCTGTAAATGCATAACTTTTTGCAGTTCTAGCCTGTGATTGTGATTATGTTTATCATGCAATGGAGAATTAGTTGCTAATTGATACCAGAAGCACTGACCATGGGGGTCAATTAGCCACTTCTACATTTATCTGCTCATAGTAGATTTGAGAAGTGGAGTTGGGGTTTGTCTTTTTCTAGATAAAGGTTTAATCTGATATGTTCAGGTTTCGAAAGGCCTATTTTGAATAGTAAGTGGAAGAGATTGTTTCAAATGCAGCTAGAAGAAAAAAAGGCATATAAAGCATCGAGAAGTGGCTACTGATTGCATAAACTTATTTTATTATTATATTATTATTAAACTTACTTATTATGTAATACATGTGGCTATGCATCTGTAATGCTTTTGTCATTGGTTGAGTGAAAGACTCTAGAGGTAACCATTTCCCTCTTACTGCCTCCTTAATTGCCTGTATTCATTCTGTAGGACTTCTCCATGTATCACATCTGTACAGGGCTTTAGATGTAGAAACTGTGCTTCAGTGTTCATGTAAAAAATGTTAACCATTAATGTACTAATTAAAATAGAATCTCATTGCTTATCTGGCATCAGATGCTAGTCAGCCTTGGTGGGTCTGCTGAATCTGTATGTTTATGATGATGTCATGTATCCACTCCCTCATTGCTCTCTGGCATATATGCAGTTATAGGTGAAATAAAAATCCAGGAAAAGACAGCAGTTTAAGCCACCATGGTGTTTCAACATTGAATGATTGAAATTAAACCACAGAAATGCACCTGTTTGGTAGTTACTGAGGGTCTGTATGCCCTTTTTCTAGTTGTATGTTGACTAATGTGACTAAATCTACAAGGAAGATCACAATACTCTTACTTTATTTGCTTTTTGCAAAGGATAAAGAAGACAACTGATTACATACAGCAATTTAAATCAATGGTCCAACTTTCTTCCATAGCACATTCAAGTTTGATAGCGGATATTTTCATTTGTATCTATGCCCTCCCTCTTGTCCTTACTCCCTGTATTTTGTATTCTGTACAGAAGCCCTGCATATGCCTGGTTAATAAGTTGCTTTCAAATTTTGAACAACATAGTGGCAAAGAAATGATAATTTGATCAGCAGAATCCCTTGTTAGGACAATCTTGGGATTCTTAACCTCCAAATGGCTATTTGAGTCTCTAAGAAAGTCACATCCTGGATTTAGGTTGTTAGTTTTCTCTTTAAGCTGACAATCTCATCAAGCTGCTCCTTTTAAGCACTGCTACTCCCTAAGGGTGACCTTTCTGGATGTCCTTGGAGCAAGTCATTTAAGACTAGACATGCGGCTTATGCCACTTGACAGCCTTTTGAAATGCTGGGACTTCAATAGCACATGTTTTACAAGCTTCCCATCTTCCTTCCTTCCTTCCTTCCTTCCTTCCTTCCTTCCGAGGAGAGCAGTTAATTCTGCCTTTCATTTACTTGGGCAGCCATATTTCTGTTAATTCCTTCTAATGACTCTCAGTTGCAAAGGTTTATATATTTATATTTATTCTTACCTGAATGATATTTCAGTAGGAATGCAGACATGGCAGCCAGCTCTGCTATTGCTTTAATGAGCTGTGCTCTCTGTCCATCCACTGATGGCTTGTAAATCATTAAAATAGCTCCCTGGTAAGTACTCAGAGCATATTTCATCTGGGTTTCATTTTTTAATGTGCTCATAAGTGAGCTGTACATTGCATAAGCATGTATGAGTGCTATGGCAACAAGAATTAGAAGGCTTGTGAGAACTGCATGGTGTTAACCAAGGCAATATTTTCACCCATCAGGCACTTGGGGATGACAACAGACAATATGACTTCTGTCCATGTTTCCAGTGAGACATGTGCCAGCACTCTTGCTGAGACAAATATATGTTTACCTCTTTAATCAAGATCTCTTCTGTCATTTGTCTGTTCCTCTTCTGAGAGTAGAAGGAGCAAGGTTTATTTGATCCAGTGCAAAACTTGTTTCATGTAAAAAAACTGCAACTGTGTATAAACTTTGCTGATGGAACATTGGCATAGTCAGGTAAAGCCGATGATGTTAGTAAGCAGTCTTTTATGTGCTTAAAACATGGCTGAACCACTTTTGTAGCATGGATTTTTGTGCTCTGTAGAGGGTTCCAAGCTGTCTCTGATCTAAGATAATATTTTGGTTTTAGTCTGGTGACTTTCAAAGCTCTCACTGACTGTAGAGGAAAGAGGATTAACATATCTCAGTTGATAGGCTGGTCCTGCTCATGCTGCTGTTGTGCAGTGTAGGTGAGCTGCTAATGTATGTCCCTGTCCTGGTGTTCTCGGGTTTGGTGAGTGGGAGGGTTAGCTCTTTCCATGCTTGGTATGGATACATGTGTAATGGAAGTCTGGCTGACAGCAGCAGTTCACCACCCCCAGGTGTTTCTGCTGGGGGCGGGACTCTGTCCTCAAGAGGAAAGGTGAACCTGACCATAAATAATCTGTTGTCAATATGTATGAAGACAAAGCATTGTTTACACAGCATAGTGTGTTGTGAAGGGGTTTGGAGGAGGATGTTCTCCTGGCTCTACTCACATACTTTTCTTGCTTGCTATTGGGCTACACAGGCAATTACAGTCCCCACCTGTTTGGCCTCAGCTCTGCTGCCCAAGGTTTCCCCACTCAGGCTTATTGGTTGAGCAGCTCAGGAGAGCTGCTCAGTCACCCTGAACTAGTTGTTTTGTTCACCTTTCCCATTTGTTTCATTTACACTTAATCCGGGAGCTTTTAGAGGACTGGATTCCCATGGAAAGTTGGAAGAACTTCCAGTTCAGTAGAACTTCTTTCACTAGGCAGACAGTGGGAGTGGTAACTTTCAAGAACTATGGCAGGCAGGCCATGTGCACAGATTTAATAGGCTTAAGGTTAACTTTGAGTAATCATTTCCAAAGTTAGGGGAATGCAGCTGCCATGGCAGTATTGAAGTTTTCCAGAGTGTTTCTTTTCTGAGCTGGGCAGGAATTCATACATTGCATGTATTCAGAGAAACAGTAATATTTTGAGAATGCTTTGCATCTCTGAGTCTTTCTGGGATGTTAAAAGTGGGGAGTCCAGAGTCAGAAATGGCTCCATGAAGGAGGTAGTTTGGTAAGGTAGGAGCTGGCTGTTGAACTTCTGGTTCAGGTAATAATAGTGGTGAATTTTTGTAGCTGATTATAGAAGAGTACTTTAGCAAAGCTTTCTTCACCCCTCTGATGAAGGGAAAGGGCTGGGGGAAGTGTTCTGTGGTTATCCTGGAAGCAGAAAGTAAGAGGTATCTATTTTTACCTCTTCCATGGGCTTCAGCAAATGATTTACCTTATCACCTGCTTAAGCTTCAGAGAATATTCTTTCAGTTTCCATTTGGATAGACCTTGCCATTCCAGAGAGACTGTATAAGCCATTGTTTCCCCATTACAACTCAAATCCATTAATAGAGTAGGTAACTTAGTGGCAGAAAGACCTTTTGGATTTTGGATTCTGCCTTTTTATAAGTAATGTAACTGCTATGGCTGCATCACCCTGTACTTATGGCATAAAAAAGCTCAGGACTAAAGATTTTTCATTTCTTTTCAATTCTGTCTTAACTGAAGATGTTAACCACAGTCAGACTAACTAGAAGGCATTTCTCCCCCATACATTCTCCTTACCACATGTGTTCTGGCCAAATACTGACTGGAGACTATGCATTCATTCTTCTTTCTAAAAACAAGAAGTAATAAACCTTGCTGATATTGGAGGACATTGGGACACTTAATTTATTCATGTTTTTGAAGCAATCAAAGTGATGTAGCTAGGCAGCTGTATCTGTAACAACACAGTGCTGGTTATTTTCTGGGCTCCTTGTTTAAATGTTCACTTGCACTAAAAGTGACTGCTTTCTCAGAATCTTGATCTTCAGAGATGACCATCTCTGTGAAGAGTACATTCATTACTTGAACAGAAAAGGAATTGTCTGCCAGCACAGCCTTTTCTTCTCTATGTCTTCTCCAGCTGAGAAAGAATAAGCATCATCTCAGAGAAAATAACTCAGCAGAATTTACATTTGTTTTCCTAATGACACATAGCCTCTCATTCACCTTTCCTTGGGTGCAGGTAAGAAATGAATTTTAGGAAACAGAATTTTGCAAATATCTCTATATGTAAGGAGGAGGATTATTTTTCTAAAAAAAGTATCAGCTAGCTATTAACTGAAGCTTTTGGGTATTCTGTTCAGGTAAGTGAAAGCATCAAATTGAAAACGTGAGATGTATTTTAAAGTATTTGTATGGCTAAAGAGAGAAGCAATTTAATATGCATTATTTAAGTATTTCTTTAGCTTTTTATCATCAGTGTCTATTTTGAATTTCACTATCTCATCCTCTATTTGAAACATTAATGGGCAGAATAGTATAACACAAGGATATTGAACATACAAAAAGATGTATGACAGATAATATCATAGTATTATGTGGGAAGTAATTATTCCTACACTCCTTGTTAGGAGGGTATGTGAGTGCACTGACTGTGAACAAAAGAAGAGGGGGAGGAAGGAGCAGAAGATCTGAAGTTGGTCTCTATTGATGGAACATGGTTAGGGCAGTATGTGGTCTTTGTTGCTGAAGGTGATGAGAAGTGTGTAACCTGAGTAAGAGTTGACAGGAAAAAAAGTGCCACTATTATTTTACTGAGATTGTCTGATGCAGTTTGTTTTATTTTCAGTTCTGCTTTTATTGATGTGACGCATAAGCTGTTCAAGCCAAAGGCTGTCTGTTGTAATGCTTACGTTTTTCCTGAGACAATAGGACATCTATCCATTGCTCAGCTAATGATTCTGCAAGAGTCCAGATAATTATAGGTAGTAATGGAGTAATATATGAGTAATATACTTTTACAAAAGTAATTTGTATTTGAGCTACTTAATCTTTTCTGAGCTTAGAAGTGTTAAATATCATTAATATTAAACATGGCCATTATTCTGGCTTACACTGACATTTTATTCATGGTTTTCGTTTTAATGAAAGCTGTTTTGTTGGTTTTGTTTTGTCTGTTTTGTTTCTCTCTTAGGCTCAAAATGCACAACAGCTCCATGAGAGGATCCAGTCTTCTAGTATGGATGCAAAGTTAGAAGCACTGAAGGACTTAGCCAACTACTCACGGGATGTTACGTTTGCCCAAGAATTTATAAACCTGGATGGCATTTCCCTCCTAACGCAAATGGTTGAAAGTGGCACAGAGTAAGTATTTTGTTTAAACTCTGGTGTTCCTTCTGTGTGGGGTGATTTCATGCTCTCTTTCTGAGTTGAGAAATTAAATATCTCAAGTGTTCTGAGCTGCTAGGATAGTGTATTAATTATCAATGAGATACTGATTTTTTAATTTTCCCTAACAATGGGCTGGTCAGGACTGGGGATGAGCAAAGTAGGAAGTCACAAGTACCCCCTGTGCCATAAAGTTTTGGTAGACTGGGGTCCTAGTTTCTTCTCTATTCATTGGAATTTCAATAAGCCAGTGCTGGTATATTTGAAGTCTGATATTTAAGTGATGTCACCTAAAAACTATGTTTTAAATTTCACATTACTGAGAACATGTGGGGTAAAACCCACATGTAAAAAAATGCTTTACTTTATTTCCATTTTTTATTGTTTTGACTCCAAATAGGATTTTTTTCTAATACCAGTGGGCTTTTTTGTCATGAAATTGAAAGCTGACCTCTAAAAATACACCTACTCTTTACCAGAACACCTTAACAAATTTCACCCTTGGTGAAATTCAGGACCATAGTCCTGAGAAAGTGTCCATTGGCTTAATGAGGAGGGTGCAGCAGAAAAGTGTCAACTGGATTGTTGCACTATTAAATTATGCTCTAACAGTAAGCATTTGATTTCAAGTAAGAGATTTGCGGTCAGTGTCAACCTCTACTACAGAGGAAGAAAGCAATACCCACACCATCTCCTGAGAGAAAGAAAACTGAAATCAGTTCAAATCCCCTCAAAATGTCCTCGAGTTCCCGTGGATTCAAGGAAGTAAATAGTGTTAGGAGATAAAGCGGAAGTAGTAAGTGGTCTTTGAAATGGAACACAAATGGTCTCTGAGGGTCTTGTACAAGATACACTGTGGATTTTCCACAGAAAAATTAACTACTTTCTAGAATCCAGTAGTCCATAGACTGGGCAGTGTAGAAGAAAGCTCTCCCTGATCCCTGCCCATTATGTGGTTAATGGTTTATGGGACTCTGGAGCCTTATTGACTAACTACAGCTATATACTAGATTTCCAAATGCTCGTGGTTTCATATTCAGCGTGTTGGGGTTATAGTCTTTATTTTTTGCAATGATGTGGTCTGTCGTACACATGACATGTTATGCCACTTTAAAAAAAAAATGCTTCTAGGTACCAAATTTGGGAACTTGTCTTATAGTCATGTGATATTTGTTGTTTATGGACCAAATTAAGTTTAAGAGCAAAGACAAATTTAAATTGATGCAAACACATGTATGCAGTGGCTGCACTAATGAAAAGTATTCTGAACGGATGGGCTCACATATGCCTGTGAAGGTCGGAACACAGGAAAATTAGCAGTCGCTGCCTGTCACGATCCGCTAATGCAAGCGGGGGTCGTGATGGTTCGTTTATCGATCTCAGAGTGTAAAAGGACACAAGAGATTTCAGTTTTAATCAAAACAGTGCACCTTTATTAAGTGCCCACAACGCAGTAATGCAATAGAAGAGAGTAAGAGAGAGAGAGAGAGAAACAAAGTAGAGAGGGGGAAAAAGAGGGGCAATAGCTACCAACGGATGAGACAAAGTCCTCGTGGTCTTCCGCCAATAGATTCGTCTTCTTTCCGTGGGGAGATCTCTGACTCGGTTATTTCAGAAGGTCCCTTTATAGTCCTTTTCAGAAGCGAGGGGCAACTGGCCAAGAGGTTGGGAAATCTACAGCCATTGTTATGGGGTCCGTTGCTTTGGGAAACAGGTACAGGACAGACGTACAAGACAGGTGTACCGGAGAGGTGTACAGGACAGGTCGTTCCTTTCCGCTTCAGCGCAGTCCTTCCCGCCTGGGCAGCAAGAACGGCACAGTCCATTGTGACCTGCACTAATTTTCCTCAGGAATGCGTACCAGTTCCCAGTGGGCACACCCGTAGGCAACACTTGCCAGACATCCCACCTCAGCAGGGCCAGGACTCCTGTGTTCAGTCTCTGTCCTCGGCGATGATCGTGAGGCAGATGAGGGATCTTCGGACCGTCTCTTACACTGCCCTTGTGGTTTATTTTGTCATGGCATTATTTAGGTTAAATGGTTTAACTTGCTCCACTGCAGAAGGTATTTAAACTAAAGCATTTTATTTTCTATTGAAACAGATAGGGAACATTCACATTTTTTATCATATTTTCTTCTAGCTGCACTAAGACTAAAGCAAGTGCCCTCCTCAGCCTTCAGATGTGTTTGTACTGCTGTTTTGTAGCTGTGGGATGAGCCAAGCTGTAGCAGACTGGTCTGGATTAAAAATAACTATTTGGGAGGGAAACTACTAAAGGCAACACTACTGTTGAAAGAACTGCCTAGCAAATTATACCCTGTAATAAGTCCTGACCGAAGGTATAAGTTTTCAAACCACACAGCAGGCTTGTAAACTGGACATATGAGCAGAGTTTACTACTTTTTTTATTTAATTTTATTTTATTTTGTAAGTGGCCTGCATTTTGAGGGATTTAAATTTTTTCGTTTTTGCTGATGTAATGTGTCATCAAATATGCATTGATTGATCTACCTGTCTAATGTATTTATCAGTGTTTCTGTCTGTGGGGAGAAACACTCTCGAGTTTGGGCACTGGACAAAGTCTCAGACTGTAAGAGTTTCCAGCAGCTTCACGTGCTGATGAGCTCTTAGTACTCACTGCAGTCTTTCATGTTCAGCAGCCTAGACATTCTGCAGCTCCTGAGGGTGTCAGCAGGTCAGGTTTTTCCAGGTCTGGTTTTGCAAAGAGAGTTGTAAAGCAAGGACATCTGTGCTACGTTGTACGTTCCCTTCCACTTTTATCCTTTGCATCACTGGCCGATGAGTGCATATTTAACAGAATTTGGGATTTAATGAAAGGAGCAAACATACACAGGCACAGCAGCCTAAGCCTGCCATGGTGCTGCTGCTTTCCTTTCTCATCTCACTTCAAGGTACTGAATCTGTCCCCTGACATCAGGGTCTGTCACTCACTGCTGTGTCAGCACACTAAGCCAACAGACTACTTCCTCAAAAGAAAGAAAAGAAACTTTTTTTTTACATTTAGTGTCCTAGGCTGTCAAAGAAAGGCAGCTGGATTAAGTCAGTTTTCCTCTTCTGTTCTCTGTTCCTGCTTTTGCTTGGACTCTCTGCACTACTCTTAGTAAGAGGTCCCACACAAGCTGCTCACTGAACAGATAAATCAAATTGAAGGCCTCTTCACCATTGCTCCCAGCCTGGGCTCAGTGTCCTCAGCAAGGTGGTCTTGTGCGCTGTGCAGCTGACTGGGTCGCCAAAATGCTTCAGAACAAAATGCTCTTCTCTTTCCATTGCCCTGCACCTGTACCTGCCCATGGTCATTTCAGTGTGCATAGGTGAACCTACACCTACAATTATAGTAGCATTATAAAGGGCAGGGGGCAGGTATTAGAGGAGGAATGAGGAGCCAGAAATTTCTGGGTGAGGCAGAAACTTCTTTCATAGCCCAGTTTTAGAAGACAATGTGTTTTATAAGGATGCATTTAAGGTGTATCTTCACTATGGAGTTATCTTAGCCACCTTGGGGCTACTCCTGTGGAGCCAGCCTTGTTTGAATGGGGCTGTGAGTCACCCATACAGCTGAGACAAACCTAATGTCTTGGTGCTGCTGAGATGCTCCAGCTCCCTGTCCTCTCCTCCCATTTCTTGTGTATTAACCCCCATTCTTCAGCCCAGTCCTGCTTTTTTCCAGGAGCTGGTTCCAGGAGGTGGTTCCAGTGTCTGAGTGCTTCACAAAGCCAATCCAGTCTGTTAACTTATTGCAAAGTACATGATTCTGTTAGAAAACTAACTCTCTAAAATTCATTTTCTGCTCAGTTATGGACTTGAAGAAACAAGAGAGGAAGTGTCATGAGTGGATACAGAAAAGGCAGCAAACCATTACATTGGCTTAGGTGTGTCACTGAGCCACAACCTGAGAGCAGTCATGCTGTGAAACAGTGCGAGGGTGATGGCTCTCCCAGCTCTTGTATTGCACCCTGGGGACTGGCACCAAGATTCTGGGAGAGCGGGAATGGGACATACCCTATGGGGTGGCTGCTGGGGTTCTGCAGGGATCTGCTCTGTGTGCTGTGCCAGCTGCCCATGGGTTAATGCAGCTGGGAACAGCCCTACATCTGTAAGTCCAGGCTGAGTGGCGCCTCTGTTCACAGTGTGCTGCAGCTGCGCTAGAAATCGATGAATTTTGTTAATTCAAGCTTTATTCTCTATTTTCCCCAAAGGGCCAGGCACTGCTCATTAGAAGCACCATCGTGCTCTGTGCAAAGTTGCTCTGAAGTTTTCTTTGCATATGGATTTCATGTTAGAGGCAGGTCTTATGTTATAATTTGAGTGTGTAATTAAGTTTTACTGGGTAGCCTCTGGAAAACAAGACTCCATCTTTTAATATAACTTTCACTGAGGAAATTACCTATGTTTTATTTACAGTTGGCTTTGTTTATTGCACTACTTAGTCATTATTTCAGTGAAGCTGATGACTATTAAACTACAGCAACCGGAGTAAGAGAATGTAAATCCCTGGATTTCTAGTTACTTGTTTCCTTTTGCAGGTGATGAAAAGAAGTAGTAATATAAAAGTTGACAAGAAATAACAGTGGTTTCTAGTTAGTTTTCCATATGTTATATTCCTGAATATTGAAGAAAATTAGAACGTTTTAGAGAATAGAGAACTGTGGGCAAGCACAAAGCCACAGGGGGTGGTGGTAGGCAGATTGTAGGGTGCATGGGGCCCTAGTGAAGCTGAGAGTGCATCTTGTCAATATAAATATATTTATATCAGCAGAGATGCAATGTCTCAGAAATTGTCCACATGTATCTTGATCTTGTTGATTGAGATGGCTTATCTTGTTTTTCCTTCAGGCTCATTCTTGCTTCCACAGCATTGCTACGAGTCTTATTAACTCAAAAAGGAAAAAAAAAAAAGATAGTTTTATGTTCCTTTTGGTTTGGGTGACCTATAAATTATAGAAAAGACTGCACGAAAAGTTAGGTCATGAAGAAGTAAGTGCCAATTCCATTCTATAATTATCCATGATGTCCAATCATTTCTCAGACAGTGCATTTGTATCATCAAAGTGTGGGGTGGGTGTGTGCAGGCAGCTATTTTTCTTTTCTGAGACTTTTCGGAAAATGATTTCCATAGTACTCCTAATGCTAAACCTTTTTTTCAGAAGCCAGTCCGTGCTTAGTTAAGAGGAGCTGACTGTGCAGTCCATCTGCTTGGATGTACAGACAGTCTAAAGGGGAAGTGTGAGGGTGTGCTGCTTCCTCTCCCCCATCAGGGTGCAACGCCCTAAAATGAGCAGCAAGTGAGCAATGCTGCTGAGTCCTAGATATCATAATGACTGATAAAAAATATGTCAGGAACCAAGATGGAAGAAAGAATCATGTCTCCTTGCTACCCAGTCTGTGATAACAGGGTGCTCTTATTCGGAGTAGTATTCCATAGTGGAGCCTAGAACTTGTGTTTCAGAAAATCATGTATGTACAGAAAGTCTTTCTGATGTAGCAGAAGACTGCTAAAGTTGTGGGGTTTTTTTTCTTGGTATGTCGGAAGAGTTCTGTGACTGGGACAGACTCTAAGCCTTCCTTAGAAGAAAAAGAATTCCTCATAATGCCTTACAAAGCAAGAAAAGGAAAATGTAATTCACAAGCTGTAAATATTGAAAGACCAAAGAGTTGATAAAAGGAATCTATAGTTATTTTTGTTATTTCTAGTAATAATAATAAGGATGATATCATGACTAGGAGGAAAAGGAGGAAGGCCTATGCAGAATTTTCAGCATTTTTTTAATTGGCATTATCCTGATCTCTCTGACTTGCCATTTGGCTGAAATAACACACAGTTTCTGCCAAAAGAAAAAACAGAGACTTCGCTAAGCCTAGCTGTCTTGACAGTAACCAGAACAGAATTGTTTCTGCTGCTGTTGAGTATATTGTTCTCCAGACATCTGCTTCATCGATGAGGCTGTGCTGAGCAGCTTTATTGTGGTACAGCCATGGCACAGGAACATGCTAGTTGATGCTGCTAAGACAAGTTTGCAGATAGCCTGGTTTTAATTATAAGGGAGTTGTAATTGCTTAGTGTGCAGATTGGAGAAAAAACTGTTGCTTTTAATTGTGATAGTTGTTAAATTTTGCCATCGTCCTATTGGAAATAATAAATATGCAGCTAGAGCAAGTTAATGTAAGCTTCTAAATAAATGTATATTTGTATGGGTTTTGTGTCTTGACTAAGAGGACGTTTCACTGAGCACATGCAGTTGCAGAGTTGGCTGCTGTACAGCTGGAAGTCTCTGAGAGATCAATTGTGCATGCTTTAAGGACAAATTGCATTGTTCAGTGAAATTCTAGCTCTTGGCTTGTCTTACAGAGATAATACTGTATACCAGCCCAGTGGAAAACTGAAGACAGATTGGTTTGGAGTTATTCCGACTTTAGCACACTTTTTGGGACAGTTGCTCAAATACCTGCTGGTGGTTTTTTCCATCCCAGTCTGATGAGTATTTCAGCAGTGCTGTCAAAACATTTAAGCTGCCCTTGCTCACAGTAACTTGTTCCTGTCCTGCTTCATCTGGAGAGTTATACCAGTACTGTTTCTACCAAGCTGGACTGGAAAACTGGTGTAGGTTATGGAAAGTGACAGTAGAAGCTACTTTTAATACACTATTCCTTAACCCAGTTTAGTTTCCTGATTGAGCTCACAGTTGTGCAAGCACAATTCATTAAATGGAAAACGAATTGTCAGAAGATATGAACAATACTAAGCTAGTAGGTTTTTGCCACTATATAAAGTAGTCCTTTTCCACCCTTCCTGGCTACTGGCTGTGTACTACCTACTCCCTCTCTTGTTCAACTCCAATATTTATTTGATTCCTCAGTGATGCAATTCAATTTGCTAAACTGTCAGAAACTCAGCCAGACAATGGAGGGAGGAAATTAATTTGTATTTTTGACAGCACACGGTTTTAAACAGGCTCAACTATTCCTGTGAAGCTTCACCTGGAAGCACAGATTACTTAATCTGACATTGCTGCCAAAATAAATTCTTGTCCAACAGGCGTTTTACACAATCTTCATTTCTTCGTGCTTCTGTAATGTCGGGAGAGGGTGACTATTGTCTATGAGGCAGAAATCCAAAGGAGTATATAAAATCAGGTAATCCTACTATACTACTGTGGAGGTGGTAATGGCAGGAGAATGAGAAAGGGCTGCAGCCCCATCTTTCAGTGCATTTTCCATAAAAAAAAAGAAGGTGGAGTAGGATTTTTTTTGTTGGTTTACTTTTCTCCTGCTTGCTCTATTTTGGGTTTGTTTCCCCATCAGTCTTCAGGCTTGGATTACACCCTCCCTCTCAGCACACACAAGTACAATTTTTCTTATATTCTTTACATATGCAAAGCACACACTGTAGGCTTTAGATAAAATCACAGAATCATCTCACTTGGAAGGGACCCAGAAGGATCATTGAGTCCAACTCTTGAGTGCATGGCCCCTACAAGGATCAACACCACAACCTTGGTGTTATTAACACCATGCTTTAACCAACTGAGCCAATCTCAAGGTCATCTGAAGGTGGAACTGTCAAAGATCACATCTTTGGAGGGAAGAGAGGGAGAGTTGCTGGTCCCCCCATCCTAAATGCTATTTCTCCAGGCTTGGTTTTCTTGCTTTGCCTGTGTTTGAGAATATTAACATTTAAATGACTCCTTTTAAATGGTGACATCAACACCCCATTTACTGGAACAGGGATGAAGAGAGGAGACAGTTTTACTGGGTTTTGTTTGGCAACCCCTTTTGTAAAATGTTATAAAAAGAGTAACTCCAGCAGTGGATTTGTATTTCCAAATATTCTCCAGAGTACGAAGGTGGGCAAACTGATTTTTTTTATTTTTTGTTAGCTCCAGAAAAAATTGTAGTATTTGAGAAACCAACAGAAATAAGGGGAAGAGCTTAAAATCTCCACTTCTGCAACTTTCCAGCATGTTTTTATCTTTTGGACTGTGGTAACTGTGGGATATTGTGGTGGCTGTGAGGAGTCTGAGGGCTGCTGTGTAACTTAATAGTAATAATAGTAATTTTGTAAATTATTTCAGGTCAAAGTGTTTCCCAGATTTCATATGCTTCTGATAGCCACACCTGTTACAGACAGAAGCCAGAAATATGTACTCTTGTATATTTCTTGTCATATTCCTAAACACTGCCTGTTATCTAGAATGTGGGTTATCCTTGTGTTTGCCTGAAAAGCAATATCCAAATGGTGCTTTAACGTGGTTAGCAGGTCATTCATCCGTCATCCCGTCAGTGTTTCTGTAGAGGAGGAAGTTTTTGTGAACATCTTCCACCTTTGCTAACAGTGGTCCTCTCTGGGGTCATACTGCATGAAAAGCTTTTATCCTCAGTGGTATTTTATACAATTCTGCTTGTGTCCAAACAGTGCAGGCTCAGAAACATTTGTTGTGCTGAAGTGGTGTGACTGATTTAGCTCTTGGTATCATTAGCTACAGTGGCTCCATGCTGGCTTCCACAATGGGACATTCTAGTTTTTTCCCCCAGTTCAGACAAACCCTTACTGTGCACTGTGGGTTACTCCAGCTGGGAGTAAAAATTTGGACTAAAGATTTGGGGTATCTTTAGTCTTTGTACAGCAATTTTGGCACATGAATATATAGGAGTTGATTCAGTCAGGTCCCTGCTAAGCTGGTCTCTGTTGGAAGCTGCTCGAGATGTAACCTGCAGTGTTTGAGCAAGTAGTAAGTCTGTGTGCTTGAGAAAGGGAACTACTGCTGCTCCTTTGGATTCATTTGGAAGTGTATCACAAAGTTCCTTTGAGGCCAAACAGGGAACATACTATGGTAGCAAAATGTCTAACCTGGTAACTTGTCATTCATGCTATTTTTCATTACGTTGGCATTTGTTTTGAGATTTCTGCCTGTGTAAAAATTGCTGGTTTTGACTTTTGCCACTATAGAATCTCAACCTTTCACAATTGCTGTTTAATTTGCCCTTATAATATTTGGTTTTTTGCAGTGGTTTTGTTCCCATCTGTGCAAGTGCAATTGAGGGATGGTTTCTTAAAAAAAAAAAAAAAAAAGAGATAAATATAAGTATTGAGCTAATTACAGTGTCTAGATCAGTAAGGCTTTCAGCATTTTTGACCATACCTTGGTAACTCAACCAAGAAGGGCTCTACAGAGCTCTTTGGTTGCTACCACAGTCAGCCCTCTGGAAGAAACAACAGTTATTTATATAGAAAGACGAAAGCTGATGGAGGTGGCAGACTGTACTTAGTTCCTTTCCAGGCTGACTTGCTGGAAGAACCAGCTTGGCTCCTCCTTGGTGACTTCTGCGTGGTCTGTGGGTGAATACGAGAGGAACTCCTGCTCATGCCAGGTCCTTCTCTATTATGTTTTGGCTCGATGATGGATGAAAATAGCATGTATTGCTTTAGAGAACAGCCTCCAGCCACATCTTCAGTGGTAAAAGTCAATCTATAATCATTTGTTGCTGCAACATTTGATGCCCTGGATTGCTTGCTGCTCTAGTCACACCAAAGCAACAAAAATCAGTAGAAATTGTTCAATTTAATACAACGGCTATCTTTCCTCTGAAGTCAAATTTTTCTGTCTTTGTATTGCTTCACCAGAAAAGTCTTATATAATTCAATTATTTCTGCACATTATTCTAAATCCATATTTTCTTTTACTTTGCACACTATCTGACCTCAAGTTAACTGATTGCTGATTAACTCAGGATGGATAAGAGTTCTGCAAATGCTAAGACAGTTCCTGCCTAAATGTTTTGTTTTAGTACTCAGATGTTTGTTCTTTAATCCCTGTCTCAGTCATGGAGAAAATGCTGCTGATTAGAGCCTGTTGTGAAAAATCTCTGGCAAAACAGAGTTTGTCCTTTGAAGTGCTACGAGTTTGCAAACACCACACTTGTTTCTCTATCAGAAAAACACTACCCTAATTTCAAGTTTGTTTGCTGCTTAGCCAAAGTCAGCACCTGGAAGAAAGCAGCTGTTTTAAAAACTGGCCTGGGAAGAGTGCTCTGGAGTTTGGCTGACGTGCTGCAGAAAGTTGCAAGGATCCATGCACATTTGGGAGATGAAAAAACCCATTTGTGGTGGTGATTGTTCTTGGTGGTTTAGCTGAATCTGTCACAGCATGGAAGCACTTACTTTGCAGAAGCACAGGAGTGACATTCTGCTGAAGCTTGGATCTCCCACTACGGAAAATATTTTGAATTTTACTGCTCATAAAAGCATGTTGAGGGTATTTTCCCCTGCTTTTTAAGGCTGTCTGATCATCAGGATGCTTTTTGTTTATTCATTATTACTGGCTACATAGATAGATGATGTAGCATAAAAGAACCAAGGCCATGAAATCCAAGGAGAAAATCTTGTCACTTGTCTAATTAAGTTGATGCCTGGGGTGGTCACCTAAAGACAGAGACTAGACAAGAATAAGGGAATAAAGGTAGGTATTTATTTGAAGGACCTTCAAGGTACACCCTGGGCAGTCAAAAAGGCTACACCCAAGATGGACCCTGGGTCATGAGTTCTTCACACTTTTATAAGTTTGGTTCATTTGTATATCAGGGTTAATTCTCCAATTAAAGCTTCAGTTAATGATGTAATTTCCCCAAGTTTACCCCCCTTCTTAAGATGTTAGTTTACACATTTTGGGCCTAGGACAATCTGGGTGTCCTTGGAGAGCAGGCCTGGAGGGGCTTTCTTATGTCTACCTAGCATGAGAGAGCAGAAATTAACTGGCTACAAGAAACTTCACAGTTATGCACTAGGCAGTACAGGATTTGAAAAATATAAAAGTTAAAACCTAAGGCATCAAAGTAAGAGATGGAATTTTTAAAAATTTCTTTCTAGCTTCCTTATTTTTTATATGTTTAAGTGGTGTTTTAAAAAGAAGGTATCTATATATGGTGCTATTTTTACCATTTACGATCCTAGCTACACAACTTTCAACAATGCGGATGACTCTGACATCAGTATTAGTGATGGAGACTGCAAGTAAATAAGAGAGTTCTCCAGGCAATGGGCTACATGGCATTGAAAGAGGACAGAAGATGCTTAATGTGTAAACCTTTATTGTTTTGTACCAAAAAGCTTTTTACACAAATGCCTTACTAAATTAGAATGTCTAGATATGCTTTTTTCCTAACAGTAGTTAACACAAGAATTCTGAACAAATATTTGAAATTCATTTGGAGGGTTCTTTACCAGTTACTGAACTGTTTCTGTTTCTGTTCACAGCAAATTGTTAGCCATTTACTGCCTCTTATTGTATGCCTGTATGTGCATTTTATGACTCAAGTATGGGGGGGGTGTATGCAGTAAATAGAGTACAGATGTTTTCAAGTGTTTTTCCTCACATGCAAGTTTTAATTTTGCAGACGATATCAGAAATTGCAGAAGATAATGAAGCCCTGGTAAGAACTTGATTAGATCATCCCCTTGTGTACTACCTCTTCTTTTGCATGACTGAGTTCAGGCCCTTGTGCTAATCTTTATATGTAAATACAACTGTGCATATTCATCAGCAACTCTTCAATCTTCTCTGTTTTCTGCTCTTTGATGCCTGTTAAAATTTTCTGATGAAGCCTTTTTTTGCTTTGCCTGTGGAATGAGTGCTTCATTTCTGTTACTTCAGCGGGGGCTTTTACTATTTCTGAAGTAAGCCTTTTGTTTTGTTTTCTTTTTTAATTTCAGCAAACAAATAATTTCCCCACCTTTCCCAGTTCCCCTCTTGAATTTCACTGGCTTGTGTGGTTGATAGTTGGTTGATAATGGTCAGTGTTAGTGAGATGAAAGGTAAGAGTCACTGTCCCAGTTTGAATTCCTGTCATTTGCTGGTCCCTGGTAATGCTAGTTGTTGCAGATAGCTGCATAAAGGAAAACTGTAATATAGTAAAAGGCTATAGTATCAGGAAGTTCAAAAGCCTGCTTATTTCCCTGATGATTTTGAGCAGAATACTTCCATTTGCTCCGAGTCAAGCACAGGCTTTGATAAATTTGAATCCCAAGAGATGTTCTAATATCTTGATTGGCTTGCAAATTTGACATGTCAAGTATAGCTAAAACCCAAGGAAGCAAAAGACTAATCAATTAAGCATATGTCTGCCATTCTGAGAGCTTGATGTGATTTACCATGCAGGAAATGCAGCTCCCCCTCCAAACCCGTGCTAAATCATACTTTCACAAATCTACTGTAAACCAGGTTCTGAAACATTTCTTTTTAAATCATTGCTTAATAAATAAATTATACAGTAAGAATAGATTTGGCAGGAAATACAAACCCTTCTGCTAAGTTCATGTTCTTAACCTAATACAAAGAAACTTGTTTCATAATAGAAAAGTTTAGATTATGAGGAAAATTGTTAAAGTGGCATAAGGCTTATGGAATTCTTGGCAGCATCAACTTGGCAGCATTACCTGAAGGCTGTGCTGCCATTCAGCAGGACTGTGAAAGGCTAGACAATTGGGCAGAGAGAAACCTAATGGGGTTCAAAAAAGGGAAGTGTGTGGTCCTGCTGGTTATTCCTGAGGAGAAATAACCCCAAGTACCAGTACAGGCTGGGGACTGACCTAGTAGAGAGCAGCTCTGCAGAGAAGGATCTGGAGGTCCTGGTGGATGACAACTTGACCATGACCTGGCAGTGTCCTTGTGGCCAGGAGGGCCAATGGTATCCTGAGGAGACTGAGGCCAGCAGGTCGAGGGAGGTGATCCTCCCCCTCTACTCCTCTCTAGTGAAGCCACATCTGGAGTGCTGTGTCCAGTTCTGGCCTCCTCAGTACCAGAGGGGCATGGAACTCCTGGGACAGGCCAGTGGAAGGCCATGAAGATAATTAGGGGTCCAGAGCATCTCTCTTAAGAGGAAAGACTGCGGGAGCTGGGCCTGTTTAGTCTGGAGAAGACTGAGAGGGGATCTCATTAATGCAGATAAATATCTCAAAGGTGGGTGCCAAGATGATGGTGCCAGACTTTTTCCCGTGCTTCCCAGCAACAGTACAAGGAGAAGTGGCTGTAAGCTAAAACACAAGAAGATCCACCTCAACAGGAGGAAGAACTTCTTTACATTGAAGGCAGCAGAGCACTGGATCAGGCTGCCTAGGGAGAGTATGGAGTCCCCCTCTCTGGAGACATTCCAAACCCACCTGGATGTGTGCCTGAGTAACCTGCTCCAGGTGACCCTGTCTTGGCAGGTGCGTTGGACTGGATGATCTCCAGAAGTCCCTTCTGACCATAATAATTCTGTGGTTCTATGATCACTTCTGCTGAGACAAAGTATTTCCTGTCCTTGTTAGATGGTGTTTTTTTCCTCACTGCTGTGAGAATAGTTTTTGTGGAAGAATAGTTATAGTCCTACAGCATCTCTCTGTTTCCAGATTTTATCCCAGTGTAGGCTTCTATGCATTAAGTTTGTCCTCAGGACAGTACTGAAATACTGACAGTTGCATTGCACCCTGGTTTTAGGACCTGATCCGACTGATGACCTGAATTAATTTTTTTTTTGGTACAGTTTAGCTTTGTTTACTTGCGAGAACAAGGTTTTACCCACTTGATCCTAATTAAGATCCTTATTAAGAGGATCCTGATTGGTCAGTATAGATGTATTGCATCAATGAATACAGTAGCAAAGAATGTTTCTGTGACTAAAGTTTATTCTAATTTTGGAAGTTAAATCCTGCCAGTAGAAACTTCAGTTTAATGTTCTGATTTCCAGCAGTAGTATATGAGATGATACAATTAAATAACACAAATTATTGAATTTGGGATTTGCACTGAAAAAGATACCAGAGCCATTTTTGAGGATGTGAAACCAATAGTTCTGGAAACTGGCTTGCTCATATGTATGTTTTGAAGGTATAGTGTTTACACTAGTGCTCTATGAGTGTAGTTATCGAACATCCTGACTATTTTTCACCCATGAGAAGATCTAGTGAGATGAGAACTATAAAAAACCCCATAGAGATTGATATGATGAACTAAACTATAACACTTTCCAGCATCCACTTCCTGTCTTCTTGATTAAAGGTACTTAAAGGAGCCAAATGTTAATTAACAAAAACCAAGTTACTTTGGATGTACAGGATGACATAATAAAGTGACAATATTTTGTTTTATCTCTGGCAGCTTGCACACACTGGCTTGGCTTAATTAAAACCTCAGTTTCATAGAGAGGCCCTGTTTAATTGCATTCTGCACTGAAGGGGTTCTTCTAAAACATGAGTTTCTCTGTATTTTCAGTTTTAGGGGTTTCCATTTTGTTTTGGGATTTTATTTATCCTGTTTTGGCTGATGGATGGATTACAAAAAAAATCCCGTAAAACAGCTCTATGAATTACAATGCTAAACTTAGTCAAACCAAGCTGATTGGAGAATTATGTTTTTCCTGTGTAGTGATTCCTGGGCTTTTAAGAAAAGTAGTTCATTTGAAGACATTACCCTGAAATGAACAAAACCAGGAATTTAAAAGATAGGGAATAAGGAAAAAAAGGTAATTCTAATCACATCTTCAGTGTGTAATAGTTCCTCTGGGCTAGTTTCCCATGCTTAAAGTACCTTTAAGTGGATTTAGTCATACTCCATAGTAAGAGTATCTACGCCTGGATTTATTCAAAATTTACAGTCATGTTTAAAATGTACACCTTGTTTTTCTTTATTGAGAATTAATTTTCAAACAGTGAAACCCTGATACTAGGGTTACAAAGCTATTTCATGTTCTTGAAATGCAAGGGATTTGAAATCAGTAAGGCTGACCCCTTTTAATGAAGGCAGTGAAACTGTACCACAAAGAAATATTTCAGTAGTGCTTAGCTAGCAGGATGAAAAAGAAAAAAATCCGTGTCAATTGCTGTGTAGCAGTTAAGTGCATTTTCTGTAATCATCTAGTAAAATAGGGGCAGCTACTACACAGATTGTTCCATCGTTTTCATCTGTACTAAGTACCAAATAGGTGTGAATTGCTCCTACTTTGATTTGATGGTGGCTTAGCTTTACCCTTGGAAAGGTTTCTTGAAGAAACAAGGTGGTGTTGAAGCAGTGAAGAGGAGCCATAGCAATATAAAATTCACACCATGCTGGAAAAGCATCCTGCTATATCGTCAGTCTTCATTTTAGACTTACATTCTTGCCCCTGTGGCTTTTCCAGAGCTCTTGTCCTCTGATGATTAGGTATATTCTGTTCCCCTGTTTAAATTTATTCATGGCCATTTATCCTTGACAGCTCCAATTTAGAAAGCTGTTCTTACTCTTTGATGTTGACCTCAGTGATGTCAGGCCTTTCACCTGCCCAGTATAAGGCTGTGAGCCCAGATAAGGGACTTAGTTAACCACTCCTGCATTTAGTAGTAGGCTACTACTCCTCTGTTACCTCCTGCGCAATTAAATTGTTTCTTTGCTGCTTTTCCTTGCAAAATTAGAGCTCAGCTTTGGTTCTGTGTTGCCTATGAAAAGTGGTTTGTGTAAAGATGTACATTCTTTGGCTTCTAGTCCGAGTGGGCTGGTGGCTGTACACTGGTTGCAACAGGCAAGCAACGATCAATTTCCAGATTCTACTACGCAAAGGCTCTTTTCATATAAAACATGAGATACTCCATCTAGCTTGGTAAAAGCTTGTATTCCTTTGTTTGTTGCCTGAGCCTGACTAATTATCTTGATTTACATAATCATTTGAGCAGCCAAGTATTTTTCCCTCCATAACAGTGATAAAATGTTCATTTTGATATGTGTGCAAACCACAGATTGAGATTTTTTCAATTTCTTTTTTAAAAACATCTGGGGGATTAGGGTGCTAAACTGCCATTAATTTATTTTGAAAAGTAATCCAAGTTGCTCTAGGCATCTTTCAAAATAAGCACACAGGATAAAAAGATGGTTTAGCATGTAGAAATGATACTAGGAAGCATGTGAGAGACAGGTGTGGTAATCAGGGTCACATGCACATTCCTGTCATTTTTATTTTCAGTAAAGAAAACTAGTATCGAAATATGTGGAATGGTTTGTTGTTTGTTTTTTTTTCTTCACAGTTTCATAAGGTAAAAATAAAGAGAATTCTTAGGAATGTAAATTAACGTGTTTGACCTGATATTTCTCTAAAGCCTAGAGATGTAGAATGCAGCTGTTGCCTTAATCTTCAGCCAGGTTTGTCAGAGAGCCACAGAGGAGCCACAGGCTGTATTAGAACATGACCATCCACTGGAATGGCTCATGCTGGGACAGCTGAGAGCATTGCAAACCTCAGCTTTCTGTTTAACAGGCTTTTGCCAAGACCTGCTGTGAGTGAGGAGATGCTTCACGACCAGCTCTCACAATGGGGGTTGGAAGAGGAGAGTCAGCAAAAAATAGTCAAACTTCATCGGTTGTCCCAATGTAAGGCATCCAGGAGCCAGAGTCCTAACAGCATTCAGGAGGGCTTGTAGAAGTAGCTTGCCTGAGAGCAAAGGTTATTAAGATGTCAGTGTTAATGAGATACAAAATTGCAACTACACAGTGCATTTTTCTGATCATTTTTCTCCTCTTGCTGCATTAAAAAGCACCTTCATCAGGAATTATCCTCAAAGTATTAAGTCATTTTGCCAGAGCAGCGAGGGTTTGATAGTTATAGAACTGTTGTGCCTTGTGTTATGGATTAGTCTAAAACGATTTTATGAAGAGGTCCCATTATATTTTGGACTTCTTGTATGATCAAAACACTTACAGAGACCTTGACCCAAACAGCTCCTACCACGTTTTTTTTAAGATTGCTAATTTTATGAACCAGCTTTGATTCCCTTGAAATTTCTAGCCTCTATTCTGTCTGCTGCTCTTAATAGCATGAGTGCGTCTGTGTGCGCGCGCTTTGAAACTAATTACTTGAAAGTCTATTTCTGCCTATCTTCTTGTGTTTAACCACTTCACAATGAATCAACACCCTTCCCCTCCCCCTGCAGATGCTTTAATCCTTATCTTGCCCTAGTTACCCTGGAGATTGCTTTCATCTTTAGCTGCGCTACTCCTAATGCCTACGCCTCAAGCCTGGCTTTTGACTTTTGCAGTGCCAGTTGGTGTATACGTGTGTGGGCAGGTGCATGTGTATAGCCATATATTTTAGAAGGACATAGTATGTATGTGTGGTGCTGCATAATAATAGACCTGAAGTATTTCTTGCTGCTTGATTAGTCCCAGTGTTGAACCTCTTCACTCACTAATTATTTGAAACAGAGTCACTGGAGTGACATCTGATGAGGTGTCTGATCATTTTTAAGTTGAAAAGTACTTTCACCTTCTGGATCCCAAACGGTCGTATCACTGTCAGACCTACTAAAACCAGGTTTACACTTTAAAACCAATATTGGCAGCTCCATTAAGCCAGTTTTCCCCCCAAAGCTGTGGAGGAGCATGGATGAATCAGTATTAATCAGGTAGGATTGATCAATAGTTTTGATGAGAAGACTTAATGAGACTGGTGAATCCAGGTTAGTTTAATTCCTTTACATTCCAGCCACTGCTGTTCTGAAGATGAATATCCATGCACAAGTTTAATGTAGTTTAAGTAAGCCCTCTAAATTACACCTTTTGTTGAGGGGGATTAGTTTTCATGTAGAATTCATTTACAGAAGAGTATTCATATACTAAATACAGGTTAATTGACTAAATTTTAAAACAACAGATGAGAAAATGTATCTCTGCCAGATTATGTGCTTAGTTTAATGCTGGGAGAGATTTTTATCTATGGTTCAACCTATATGGCCTACCTTTTTAATTAAAAAACTATTTGAAACTCTTTTTTAAAATTAATTATAATATTAATACCTATAGTATTAGTATTCCTTGTATTTGTAGGAGTATTCTGTCATGAAGATGCATTAGGATTTGGTGCCAGCTTTTAGAAGGAAGCCTTTCCTAGGCTTGCTCTTTTATTTGTGGGTTCATAAATCACGGTATTATTCAAAAGGAATGAATTGGGCAACGTGACAGGAATTTCCTTCAGAGCCTTATTGTCATCTTAATATTAAATCCTTGGTTATTCCTTATTCATATTCCTTAATATGAAATCCTTGGAATGCTAATGATGACATTTTCAATCTAATGTTGTTCTTCAATGATTTGCAATATTAAAAAAAACCCCAAACAAACCAACTACAACAAAAAGGCAAAAAGTCATCCTCTGTCCCCCAAAACAAACCCCAGAACATCCAGATCATGTATTTGCTGAAGAAAGTATTCCTTGCAGAATTACAGTAGGTTTTTTAGAGGCACAATTTTTCTTGTTTATTTTTAGGTGTAGGTTTTTCATTTTGTCATAAGTAATCAAAGCCACTGTGCATATCCATATTTACTGAAGGGAAAGGTGTTATGGTGTTTTTTGGGTTTTACTCACAAAGTGTCAAGAATGGCAAGGATTTTTTTGATGGAGGGAATCTCAGGAGTTGGGGCAAGGTGTCCTTCCTTAAATGAAGAGGCCATTTGAGATGCAAGGCGGCATCTCGCCGTCAGAAGTCCCTAAATGGCAGAGTAAACCCAATCCAGCTACTAGACTTGCTACATTGAAGCTGATTTTTCTGCCTTGTTCTTCTGTACTGCTGTAAAAGTCTTCCATCTGAGTGGATGTTCACTTATTTGTGTTGGGTTCATGCCAGACAGTAGGATAAACCACAAATTAAGGAACACCAATTACATTGATTAACTATGGCTGTACTATTGGACTCAAGTTTTCAATATACTGAGCTTTGCAGTTCCAATCTGAGAGAAGAGGGGGTTTTATTTTATTCTACCTTTTTATTAGGTGTAAGCTGTTGTATTAAAATCACTGGGACTATTCACGCTGTTTGATTGTATGATTTTACCTGTTAATGGCTTACTGGCAGAGAACCTTGCAGGCAGTTTGACATGCCCTGAAAGGTAATTCACTGCTCCCTTTCAGGATCTCCACACTGCTGTTTGTGTTGAGTAGTTACCTCATGGAAGAGCTTCGCTGAAATCATTGTGACAGCTGACTGTTTGGTGCCCTATGTATAGAAATGAAGCTAATCATTACAAGCTGGGGTTTAACATGAAAAAATCCTGTGCATCTAGTCACATTAGCCATGATGAGTTTAAGCCCGTTTTGAATTTACTTGTGTTCATACAAAGATGTGTTGAATTTCAAATTTACAGGTGTAAAATGCAGGGTAGTGGCCTGCAAAACCTAAACAATTTGAGCTGCACACTTTGCAATTTGGTTGCTCGTAGAAGGAAAAAGAGATGCATCTTCAGATTTAAAGAAAGAAAGTTACTGCTCGAGACATATTATCTCTTCTGGTGCATTTTTAAAAATACATTTGCTTCCTTGTAAGAGAAGGAATAAACAATGCTCCAACTTCTCACCAATTTGCTTGATGCAGAGGTACCAAAATGTGACACCTCTATGTGGCCTTCAATTAGAAAGACTTCATAAGTGCTAAGGAAAAAAAGTTCACTTTTCTTTTCTGTTAGATCTAAATATCTGAAATTAAGAGAGAAGTTTAATTTGGACTGACTGATTTTTTTGAGCATTGCATGCAGTAGCCTCCTGGGGATTACTACTTCTCTTACAACTGCTTTTTTCCAGTTGACTATTCTTGTTATCCATGCTAAATTGTTTTGGAGACTATCTATAGCACAGCCTCTCTTGCTCTTCTGCTACCTCTTAGTCCATAATTGGCTTCATCTTCCTGCCTTTCTGAAAGCTTCCTGCTGCTTTATTCCCTCGGTCATTGTCCTGCTGCATTACTGGTAAATGTTGTCATGACTCCTGTTTCTTGCAGCTTTGGAGATATGTTGTCCTTTACACTGACTGCATTTGTTGAGCTGATGGATCATGGGATTGTATCGTGGGATACATTCTCTGTGGCATTCATTAAAAAGGTAAATTTGTAATCAATGCTATCTGTTCTATATCACTTTAAACATATGAGGTGAGTTGTAATTTGGGTTGTTTTTCTTTTCTTCCTTTTTTTTCCCCAGGTACATTATTTAGGTCATTGGTCAAAAAAGGTACATGAAAATGGGATTAAAGTGTTGTTTCAAAGTATAAATGTTTGTACCTGCAGAATCTGGCTCAACTTCTGTGGAAATCAATTGGAGTGAATTGGGATTAACACAGTATTAGGCTTGTTACATGAGAAATTGCTTATTCAATTGCATCATGACCTCTCTGTGCAGATAAAGTACAATTAAAGCAAAAATTAATATTTTGATGTAATGTAAACTAAAATGAGTAAAGCCATATTTCTAGGAAAAAAAACGCAGCAGTGAAATGCTTCCTCTGAGGTATTGGAAGAAGAGAAATGAGTTAGTTTGCAATTTGAAATTAGGATGATGTCTAGTGAGTTTATCAAGCTGAACTTTGCCCCCCTGAATCTTGCAGTTGAGGTATGTGGTTTTGAAACTGATCTGTCCACGATTTGCAACATATCCTTTACTTACGTGTCAGAGATGCACAAAAGCAGCAGAAACATGGCAGTATTCTTTAGGTACAGAGATTTAGCAGACTTCAGAAAGAAGTTTTTATTACTGATTTAACACTTTTCATTTACTGGGGAAGAAAAACCCCAAAACCACATAATTCTTCTTTACAAAAACTTCAAACCAGATTGAGTTTATCATAATTTAAAGTGCATTTGTACAGGTTCAAAAGATATCAGTTACTTCACTAAAATACTATCAGAAGCAGTAATGAAATTAATATAACCTGTGACAAAAATACCTTCATTTTAGTAGAGTATGTCAGAGCAAGGACTTTAAATTTAGTTAGAAAATTGCTGCCACTGAAGGAAAGTAGAAGTTTACTTTTGTTGCCAAAAGTGAAAGAAGGATCAACTGTGAAAACAGCATTAGATACATTAGCTTCTAAAGCTCAGTTTCGGTCATTAAAAATGCTGGGTGCATTCTTAATAATAATAAAAAAATACTGTAACTCATATGGGTTTTGGTCTGGTTTTTAAATTTTTGCTGAATCTTGCAGTCTAGATAGTTGTGATGATGATTATTGTTATCTTCTCATGACAAAAGAAATTCTACAACTGCTTTTAACTGACTGCAGGAGATAGAAAGTCAAGTCCAGAATGCCTTACTTTCTAAGGGAGCCTGCTATGGAACATATGAAGAAACTTGCTAACGTTGGTTTAAAGTATCTACTTTGTTAATGGCTCAAAATTAATGTCTTTGGCCAACCTTATTAACATCTTTTTCCCTGTGGATTGTATTGTAACAACAGAAGAAAATGTTGTGTTCCCCTTGTTAATGGTTCGTCTCTTCTGTCTGGCACCTCCATAGGTTTCCCTGGATAATGACCCAATTTAAAAAAAAAAAAACCACCAAAAGACACAAAATAAAAGCATTCTCACAAAGAACCTATGAAAACCAAACTGGAAAATAAAACTGAAAGTGAACCTGTTGAGCAAGAAAGGGACCAAGGAGAATGATAGGACAGTTAGAAGACAAACAGAAGGACAGAGAATGACAGAGATTGAAGAAAGAGGCCCAGGAGTGTCCTGACCTGCATGCAGTTGGGACCTAGAAAGGCACAGCTCTCAGTGGTGCAGTGTGGGCAAGGGGCAAACCTAGCAGAGCACCTTTGGACCATGTCTCATCTCTGTGGCGGCAATCTACAATTTCATTTTCACTTTCTTCTCTGACCTTGGCTTTTGGCAGGACACTTGAGGTCCTTGATGGGCTTGCTCAAGTGACTGACAGGATGGATAAGGGAGCTGATAAGTTTCTGCTGAGGGGGGAGCTTCCAATCAAGTGCTTCTGCCTTTTGAAGCTGTCTTTCATGTTAAATGAAAGCTAAACTGGAATGGGGTTGAATCAGTCCAAATTTTTTCTTGAGTAGTTTTTTAACTTAAAAATGTAGAAGCTGGAGGAGACCTCAAGGGGAACCCCTGACTGCTTCTAATGAATAACTGCTGGTGTTGGATGCAGACTCTCTGCCATCCTTTGGGTACATAAAGACTGCTATTCTAACTGCAGCAAATAAGACTGATGCTTTCAAGGACACCTTTGTTCCTTATTTTAAGGGAAAAGAGCATCCTTTGGAAAAACTTCCTTACGATGTGAAAAATTCTCTTAAGACCTTTTTCTTGCTTATGATGATATAAAGTTCATTTCCAGATTCCATAGTTGCCTAAAGGACTTGGATTCCAAGTTCTTAGAAAAAGTAGCGATTATTGGTTATCAAAATTGTCCTCGTTCTGGCCAGGACAGGGTTAATTTTTGCAGTATCCAGCAGTGGGCATGGCTAGGATCCAGATGTTATTCTATACCACCTCACATCATTTTCTGGGGACAGGGTCAGGGGTCCCTTCTGGGTTGGGGTAGCGTGGCAGTGGTTCAGGTATTCCCGGTTTCCAGGTCGTAAACAATCTTGTGTGAATTGCTCACCCCTCTGTTATCGATGTTGTTGCTGTTACTGTTCCTTTTCTTATTTCATTGCTGTTTCCAGTATATTGTTCTTATCTCAACCCATGATGCTTACCTTTAGTGCCTCCAATTCTCCTCTCCACCTGCCACAGGGAGTAGGAGGGAGTGAGCGAGTAACACATAGTTTGGGGCGTGTCAGTGGGAACACTACACTGGGAAATACCATTCCTAATCCATAACAAAAATGCACTACACAAATTTGGTACTTCCATCTTTAGTTCCTACAAGAGGAGAAGTATTGGTTGAGATAGTTAAAAAAACCCTTTAAAAATTATTTATATAATTGCTGTTTCATAAGTGTGTGATGCAGAGACTTAATGTTGACAAATTGTTTACTCTGCATCTATAATGTATTCTGCAGGAAAACAGGGTGGCAGCCAGGAAAGTATTTCTGTGTGTCACAACTGTCAGTTGTTTTTTCTGTAGTCAAGTGCAGCTCTAGTTCCTTACTTGAAAATGATATGCACCCTTTAAAATTTTAATATGCATTAGATTTAACAGATAACACAACTTTGACAGATTTTCCTGTACATTTCTGACAACAGAATAGTGTAGGCAAATAACTAATGAACATACATAATGGAAATCAGATCTGTTTCTTTCACTGTTTTTTCCATATGGGTTTTTTTTCCTGGTGCAGTATTATTATTATTATCTAATAACAACTTTTTTTTTAACTTTCAAATTCTCTCTTGTGCCTTCAGTGATGCTGAGCCAGGAAGAGAACTCAGATGATATAGTTTAGTTTGCTATAGGTTTTTTATCCACCCTCAGTTTACATGTTTTCCTCCTATTCCAAAACAGCATGAATGTGTAAATTCACAGTCTGATTCCTAATTCACCTTGAAATTGATAGGAAGTTAAGCAGCCAGACTCTTCTTTTGCATGTGACTATATACGTCCCAAGAGGACTATGCAGATTTTAAGGTTACAGGTATTTTGCTGAAGACATAATTTTATCCTTAGTGAGACACACCCATGTGACAGGTTTTCATGTGAAAGCGCAAAACAATCAAGTTGCTTCTTTCCGGAAAAGATGTAGTGTTTTTGCTGAGCTTACATTATTTTAATCGTCAGAATTTTTGATAAATGAATGCAGGATTATTTTTGGATGTCAAACGGCCTCTCTGTGTGTGGTGCTTAATAAGCAGAAAACAGCAAATAACACAAATTTGAACTCCTTTTTATTCCTGTCTCTTCTCAAGAAGGACCTCTTTTTTTCCCACATCCAAAACTTCAAGTGTGGGAATAGAATTTCTTTTTAATGCAATTTTGTTCTCTCTGGAACTTGCATGACTTATTTTTGAAAGGTAGACAAGCCTATTACTTCTGGCCAGAATTCATGCCTCGGCAAGGTGGTTATGAATATACATAGATTGACATGCAAGTTACCCAGCAGATGTGTTGCATCTATGTTCAGTGTGATATGTCTTTTTATACACACAAGACAGCTTTAGACCTTGTGTTTGTGTTTGTGGTTAAAAGATGTTATGGTCCAAGGTCAGGAGAATAAATGAGGCTAAGGCAGCCTTTCCTAGACTGAGGTTCCAGTTATCTATACTGTTATATTTCTGCAGGTCCCTGATATGAATATTATATCCCAGTGAAGCATTAACTGCTTCACTTCAAGGAGCTGCTGCACCAAGAATAATCCATAAATGCCAGGGCTCCTAAAGAGGTGACAGAAATCTAGCAAATTGGGACACAGTCTTGTTTTCCTGGTGCACAACCAACCCCTGGATACCAAGTGCCCCCTGAGGCATCCAGGGGGCACTTGGTTTAATGTGTGAGCAGTGCAGAGTTGCTCTGTGCATACCCTGACCCTGTCATGGGCCTTGTGGAGATCTGGCAGCTCTAGCTGCAATGCATCAAAACACATCTGGATTACCATTGAGAGAGGAGGAGTAGTACAGTGCTTCTGACATGCAGCTTGTTGCTCTAAAGAGCACATTGTGCTTCATACACTATTGTAAATATTATTTGGGCTCAGGACTTGCTTGGAGCAGATATTCAAAGTCCAGAACAGAAAAAGCTAATCAAGTTGCTTCTCTCCTCCTGTTTTCTATGTGTTCGTGGCTTGGTTCTTTACAGGAAATAAAATCAATGTATATTCTCTGAATTGAGTTTCATTTGGTGTAGGGTTTTCCTGCTGTGGTAATGCAAACCAAGTAGTACAGCAAACAGCAGCCCTGCAATAGATTAGAAAAAGAAAAATCTGTCCCTCTTTCTTTCTTGTCTCTAGCCAATGTTGGGTGTTTTGCTCCTTCAGTACTATTTATAATGTCATGAGTGCAAAACAATACCATTGCTCATGCGTGAACGTTTTAATGTGACTTTTACAGGCACCTGGACAGCTTTTCCAAGCATAGGGCATGCCTTTCTTCCTCCTGAAGGAAAACAATTCTTAGGTCTAAGCAGGCATCCAAGAATTGGAAACAGTTTAACTACAGTAGTGGCTTGAAGCACGAGTACTGCAGAGACATGTGAACTTTTCCTGAAGGAACATATCAAACTTGGGACAGGGCCACTGTAGTCTGTTACTTGGCTGTACAGAGCAAGTAACTGTGGTCACGCATTTCTTTTGTCTGTGCTTTCTTGGGTGCCTTTCATTTTGACTGTGCTGGTATTGGTGTATTTGAAGAAAACCTGTGCAGTTGTCGCTTCCTGCATCAGCAGAAGGCAGGTTTCTTCCAGGGAAGCTGGGTACGTGGGCTGGGCAGCATGCAGAAGAATGCGTGTTACCACATCTTACTGCACAGCTGTGTTGACTCTGCAGATGAGTGTGCAGCTTGTCATTGCCACACTGCAAAATAGCAGAGGTCAAACTTGGTTTTAATTAATGTGCCATTTGCTGGTGGCAGCTTGCAGTAAAAGGGAAGGTTATTAATGAAAAGCTGGACTCGAGACAGAGTTATGGAACCAGTTGTTCTGATCATTGACAAGAGTTTCAATTGGTAACCTGGAAAGAACTTTCAGCATTATTGGTAACAGCAAGCAGGAAAAAAAGGCATGTTTTTCTAGAATGTGTTTTGCCAGAAAGCTAGAATGTAAGTTTCTCTTTTGAAACATTTACCTTAAGCCAGAAAACTGGCTGCACAAATTTTTGATGGAGAGAATGAGAACTAGTTTCCTTGTTTTTTCCAAAGTTTTCTACACAAAAAATATAATTGTTCAATTTTTTTTTATGTTGATATGTCATGTTTGTAATGTAATGATGAGGCATACATTTCAGTCATGTGAACACTGATGTAAACCTATGGTGACTTGTGCCAGCTGTAGAACCTGTGCCACTGTGTCCTTTGATGGTATATGCAGTGCCTGGTTGATCATTTTCAGGTATTCACTGATAACTGGTATGTGGACAAGACTGCTTTGTATCCTAGTGCCTTTCTGAACCACATCCACAGTTTTCTTTCTTACCTTTCCCTGCTTTCACGACAAGATGTAAATTCTCTGAATGATTGTGTTTGTAGATAGCAAGCTACGTGAACAAATTTGCCTCGGACATCTCTATCTTGCAACGGTCGCTGGCAATCCTGGAATCGATGGTGCTCAATAGCCACGACCTGTACCAGAAGGTAGCACAGGAGATTACAATTGGGCAGCTAATCCCACATCTGCAGGGGTGAGTGTCTTTGACTGCCACTTGATATGGTGGATTTCCCCCCC